>NW_005871190.1:841575-843437 GCF_000147115.1 Myotis lucifugus | reverse complement strand
AAAATACACAAGGTTATATGATTTTTACTTCAATGGCAAGGGTTAAAGGGGAATTTACCATCATGGAATCCTAAAGAGGCTACTCTCACAACAGCTCAGAAAACATGACAACTGCTGTCTGGGCCCAGATTCATTTTGTTTTCTCTCTGGCTTTCTTTGCCAGTGGGGAAAGCTAAGTAATGCTGCTGCCTCTGCAGTCATCCTCATCATAAATGATCACTCTGCGTGGTATGCATTAATTATTCCAGCCTACTCTTTTTCTCTCTATTAGATTAATAGTTGCCAATTATGATTCCTCTCTCCTGCACTGATATTGTGTACACATTTTCTAATTCTATTCATTATACCAGTGATTACAGCTATAAGTTATCCATCCATCTTTTCAAGGACATTGAGCAATGTAATGCTGTGAAAGCTTGGAGAGGAGAGAGAGAGAGAGAGAGAGAGAGAGAGAGAGAGAGAGAGAGAGAGTCACAGAGAGAGAAAAAGAGAGAGAGAGAGGGTATCTTGTTACCACATTACCACATCTTGGATAAATATAAACTATATACATAAATATGATTTATTTATATTGTCATTTAAACATATAAAACAAATAGGCAAAAATGAATTAATAAAAAGCCAGGTCTTGTTGGAAGCACTAAAGTCTGACCACTGAATAGCACATTCCCCTACAGCTCACATATCTTTTGGGGATGCATCCAAGGTCTTCATTTGGTTTAGACATTTAAAGAGGGCATGTTCCATAATCTAGGTAAACCACAAAGATGTTAATTATCATATCTACTAAAAGTCGCATGTTGCAGAATTTTATAATGTTCAGCAAGAGTTTGGTGGGGGTAATAGAGAGAAAGGACCAGGATAATTTAAGTTTCAGGCTAGTTATCCTCAAGAGGAACAGTGTTAGAAAACAGAGGTTATGGTTTCTGAAGACACCCATTTCCTACCTTAAAATGATTTTGTAGTTAATTTTGTACATAATAACACAATGAATAGAAGGAAGAGAAAAATTAAAGAAGCAGGAGAAGACATTCATTTTTATTCTCTAAAAACATTAAAATAGGTTTAAGGTAAACTGGAAAGTCACATGTTCTTAGGTAAAAACATTGTACAACTGGAGGCATAAGGTTGTTGCTGGAATTCTTCAAACGTTCCTTCCTCTCATTTATGAGAAAAATACCAGGAGCCACCAGAACCAAAACTGATGGCTTGTACAGTAGTTTTGTCATAACTGTGGCCAGTTGGGGCTTTGACCTTTATCTTCTTAAGAAGAGAAGAGATGAATAATCTTAACTCCCAAACTTTTCAACCCATGAACTCCTCATATTCATATAATTCCTTATCATTACAAAGCTTTTCATGGCTTCTGTGCCAGAAAATTGCCTCACTTAATTCTGCATTCTTAACTTTTTATATTGCACTTAGCATGTTACCAAGGCTTGTTTATGTAGACCTGATTCTATTCCTAGACAATGAACTTCTAAAGATTAAAGTCCTATTGAAACTATTTATAGCTTTAGTTTATACCCTAAATCCTGGATCATAATTGCTTTCAATAATCATCTTCTAACTAAAATGCATAAATGCACCTTTGACAAAGTCAATCATTTAGCAAGTATTATGTATCTACTTCCTACTACACACTGTGCTAGGTGCTGCTGTTAAAATCACCAGTTAGAACCACTCCCTCAGGTAACATAGATCTAGAAGCAAAAAATAAATAAACAGAAACAAAATTTAATATATATATATGTAATATATTTAACATGTCCAATATATAAATTGTAAAAAGAACATCATACACATGTATTTTGATCTACACATACATGTGGATTAATGTTATGATAGCAATGCATATATAC
>NW_005871190.1:795489-841146 GCF_000147115.1 Myotis lucifugus | reverse complement strand
TAGGCTGGCATGGGGGGCAGTTAGGGGTGACCAGGAAGGCAGGCAGGTGAGCAATTAGGAGCCAGCAGTCCAGGATTGTGAGAGGGATGTCCTACTGCTGGTTTTGGCATGATCCCCAGGATTGGGCCTAAACTGGCAGTCAGACATCCCCCGAGGGGTCCCGGATTGGAGAGGGTGCAGGCTGGACTGAGGGCCCCCTCTCGTGCATGAATTTCATGCACCAGACCTCTAGTACATTATAATTATATAAAAATATACATATTATGTGCTTGGCCTTTGCATATAAATTGACTTCTCAATATTTGAAATCTAATTTTGTAAAAAAATCATTCTAAGAATATTCCAACTAGTTTTTTTAATGAAGTAACATTCTTTTTGTAATAGCTATACAATTAAATACTAGTATTTATATCATATTTAAAAATCAATTTCCTACTTGTACATGATGCCATCTGATAAAGAAAATATTTATTATACTTGCAGATATTTATTGAGTGTACAGTATGTGCTTTGTATTAGAAAAAATATATATATAGAGAGAGAAGGGTTTCTGGTTGAGATGGGAGCATAGCTAAATGCAGAACTCCCATCTTTCTACAACCACATCAATATTACAGCTAAACTACAGAGCTAACATCATTTAGAATAGGGGCGGGGACCATATTTCTGCAAAGGGCCATTTGGATATTTATAACATCATTTGAGGGCCATACAAAATTATCAAATTAAAAATTAGCCTGCTATATTTGGACAAGCATTTAATTAACTCACCCTAATGCCTTGACAGAGCCAGACCAAATGATTTTGCAGGCCTTATATGACCGGCAGGCCAGATGTTCCCTGATTTAAAACAACCTGAAATCTAGGTGAACAGAAGTCCTATAACTAAGGATATTAAAAAAAAAACAAAACACTAAGACCAGTAGGAGTGATGGAAATGTGGAAGGGCTGGTCACACACCCACATGTGGTGGATAGAAATTGGGAGGGATAGTTCAAATGCAAAAGTCCCCCTGAATAGTGAGGGGTCCCAGCCCTACACTAGGTTCTCCAGCCCAGGGTTCCAGGACCAGTAAGAGAAGTCCTCATTACTTCTGGCTGTAAAAATCAGCAGAGATTGTGGCAGAGTGAGATGGAGAATACTGGAGTCCCATGCCATTCCTCTTAAAGGTCCCATGCACAGACTTACACAGATTTACCCGCTCTGAGCTCAGTTCTGGACAAGAGCCTGAAAGGTGTTAAGGACATTCAGGGTAAAAAGGAATTATCCAGAAAGGGCTGGAGGGGTAGCTTTCTTCCATATGGAAGTTCTGGAATAGGCCATGTTTCATTGTTGAGCCCTCTCCCCACAGAGCTGGCAGGTGGGCACCACATCTGGGTCTCCATCACCCTAGCTGACACTATTTACTTTCTATTGATTCCCTGATAAACCTCCCCATCCAATTTATGGGCCTTCTAAAGCTGTTTCCATTGGCCATTTCTTACAAATGGCCTTTAGTGGCTCATGTCAGGAACTTTCCTAAGATCTCCGGAGTTCAAAAACCCCAAATAATCAGCATCTGGCCTCAGCATGTCGCATAACTCTTGCTAAGTGTCCCCAGCACTAGTGCAGCTGGCCTTGGTTTGCAGGGTGGCCTCTCCCAGGCACCCCCAAGCCAAGCACAAATAGCAGCCATCTCCATATTGTTTTATAGCTCATTCTGGGTGCCCCTGGGCAAGGCTCAAGTTGGGACTGATCTTGACTGGTACCACCTGGTGAAACCCAGAGGCAGTGAACCCAGTTGAAAACATTAGACCACACTAGAGCAGCATGTAATCACTTCAATGAGCAGCCTCTACACTCAAAAGGTGGACTCATCATCCACTAGAGCCCTGCTGAAGTTAATCCTGCTCCATGGGGTCAGCTCCTGCACAGAAGCTCCTCCATTGTAGCCAGTCCTCAAAGCTGATAGCTTGTGAGTAAATCCCTCCCATTGATGTGCCAACCACAATCAAGAATCCACTACCACAGGAGGATGCACACAACCCACACAGGGCACACCTAAAATGCAAAGATTGGGTGACCAAGCAGGTTGTGTCACTGGACTGTACAGGACACCTACTACATAAGGACACTCTACCAGGATCAAGGGATGTAATATCTCTAACTAATAAATGGAAACAAATACAAAAAGATAGCCAAAATGAGGAGACAAGGAAACATGTCCCAAATGAAAAACAAACAAAAACTCCAGAAAAAGAACTAAATAAAATGGGGAAAAAAGCAATCTACCAGGTGCAGAGTTCAAAACACTGATTATAAGAATGCTCAATGATCTTAGGAAAAGAGTAGATGAACATAGTGAGAACTTCTACAAAGAGATAGGAAACATAATAAAGGAGATACAAAACATAAAAAAGACCCAGTCAGAAATGAAGAATACACTAACTAAAACAAATTAATTACAGGGAATAAACAGTGAAGTAGATGCAGCAGGTGATCAAATCCATGATTTGAAAGATAATGAAACAGAACAGCAAAAGAAAAAATAATCCAAAGAGAGAGAGAGAGAGAAAAAAAAAGTCAGTATAAGGATCACCAACATTCGCATCATGGGAGTGCTGGAAAGAGAAGATGGCAAGGAATTAAAAACTTATTCAAAAAAATAATGATGGAAAACTTCCTCTAACCTGGTGAAGGAAATAGGCATACAAACCTATGAAGTGCATAAAGTCTCAAATAAGATGAACCAAGAGGCCCACACCAAGACGCATTATTGCCAATAATTAAAGACAATCTTAAAAACAGCAAGTGAAAAGAAGTTAGTTATCTACAAGGAAGCTCCCATAAATCTGCCAATTGATTTTTCAACAGAAACTTTGCAGGCAAAAAGGGATTGGCAAGAAATAGTCAAAGTGATGAAAAGCAAGGACCTATAACCAAGATTATTCTACTCAGAGAAGCTATCATTTAGGATAGGTCATATAAAGAGACTTCCAGACAAGAAAAAGCTAAAGGAGTTCATCATCACCAAACTAAGAAATGTTAAAGGTCTTTTATAAAAAGAAGAAAAAATAATAAAAATATGTATAATAAAGTGTCAATAAATACATACTACCAACAATCACTTTAAAGGGTAAATGGATTAAATATTCTAACCAAAAGACAGTGGGCTTAATGCATAACAAAACAAGCTCCTTACATAATTCTGTCTTCAAGAGATTCACTATAGATTGAAAGATACATGCAGACTAAAAGTAAAGCGAGAAAAAAGATATTTCATGAAAGCTGAAATAAAAAGAAAAGCTGGGGTAGCAATACTTATACCAGACAAAGTAGACTTTATAAAAAAGGCTATAACATGAGACAATGAATGCCCCAGCAATTCTACTTGTGGGTATTTATCTGAAGAAACCCCAAAAACTAAATTGAAAAGACAAACACATCAATATGTTCATTGCTGTATTATTTTACAATAGCCAAGATATGAAAGCAATCTAATTGTCCATCAACAGGTGAATAGATAAAGAAGTGCTGCATATAAACAATGAAGTATAACTACAACATAATAAAATAATGAAATCTTCCCATTTGCAATAACATGAATGGATTTAGAAGTTATTGTGTTGAGTGAAATCAATCAGACAGAAAAAGACAAATGCCATATGATTTCACTTATATGTGAAATAAAGTAATAATCTACACTAATAAAAGACAAACATGCAAATTGACCATACCTTTGCTACACCTTAAGCCACGCCCACCAGCCAATCAGAGTGACTATATGCAAATTAACACAACCAAGATGGCAGCCGGCAGTCACGGAGCTGGAGCAAGCAGGAGGCTTGGTTGCCCCAATGATAGAGGAAGCCAAGCTTCCCGGCCGGCTGCTGCCTCCTCTCAAGGCAACAATGTTTTAATTATAGAAGGAAATAAACCCCAGATACCTGCTTCCAGCCACCATGGCCACAGAGCAGGAGTGCGCAAGATTGTTGGTTGCCCCGGCGATGGAAGAAGCCAAGCTTGCCGGCCGGCTGCTGCCTCCTCTCAAGGCAACAAAGTTTCAATTATAGAAGGTAAATAAACCCCAGATACCTGCTTCCAGTCCATGGCCACTAAGCTGGAGCGAATTTAAAAAAAAAAAAAAAGGCTGGGAGCTTCGGTCACCAGGGGGCTTGGTCAGTCTGAAAACAGCCATCAGCCCCTCACCCAGGCTTGCCAGGCACCCCAGTGGGGACCTCCACACTGAAGAGGACACCCTTCAGGGCAAACCAGTTGGCCCCCACACGTGCACCAGGCCTCTATTCTATATAATAAAAGGGTAATATGCAAATTGACCCTAACAGCAGAACGACTGGGAATGATTGGCCACTATGACACACACTGACCACCAGGGGGCAGATGCTCAATGCAGGAGCTGCCCCCTGGTAGTCAGTGCGCTCCCACAGGGGGAGCTCTGCTCAGCCACAAGCCAGGCTGATGGCTGCCAGCACAGTGGTGGTGGCAGGAGCCTCTCCTGCCTCCTCAGCAGCACTAAGGATGTCCAACTGCAGCTTAAGTCTGCTCCCTGCTGGTAAGTGGACATCCCCCGAGGGCTCCCGGCCTTCCAGAGGGATGTCTGACTGTCAGCTTGGGCCTGATCCCCCAGGGAGCGGGCCTAAGCCAGCAGGTGGACATCCTACGAGGGGTCACAGACTGCAAGAGGGCATAGGCCCGGCTGAGGGACCCCCCTGAATGCACAAATTTTTGTGCACCGGGCCTCTAGTCTATACAATAAAAGGGTAATATGCTAATTAGACCAGATATCTTCCTGACATCCTTCCAGACAAAGCCACAGTGCCAGGGGTCGAGGCAGAGACAGTTAGGGGTGACCAGGCTGGCAGGGAGGGCAGTTAAGGGCTATCAGGCGGGCAGGGGAGCAGTTAGGGGCATCAGGTAGACAGGCAGAGTGGTTAGAGGTGATCAGGCAGGCAGGCAGGTGAACAGTTAAGAGTCAGCAATCCCAGATTTCGAGAGGGATGTCCGACTGCTGGCTTCAGCCCAATCCCCAAGGGGTCCCAGATTGGAGAGGATGCAGGCCAGGCTGTGGGACCCACCCATCAGGGCCTGCTGGCAGGTTGCTGCAGGGACCCGCGAGCAGGCAAGTGCAGCCTGCAGGCAGCGCCTGGCAGGGCCTGCTTGCCCGTCACCATGGTGTGGAGCAGGCAGGACTCGCAGAGAGCAGAGAACTATGGGGGAGTGGGCCTAAGCCGTCAGTAGGACATCCCCTGAGGCCTCCTGGATTGGAGAGGGTGGCAGGTCGGGCCTGGAGGGGCCCCCCTCCCCCCTCCCCCCCCCCCCCCCCCCGTGCACGAATGCATGCACCGGGCCTCTAGTAATAATAATAATTAAACAAAGAGACCAGAAACAGACTCATATATAACAGAACATTTTGCTGGTTTCCAGAAGGTACGAGGGTAGGGGGGATGAGTGAATAAAAATAATGGATTTAAGAAGTACAAATTGGTAGTTACAGAATAGTCATGGGGATACAAACTAAGGAATATAGTAAATATAGCATAAGGAATATAGTCAGTAATAATGTAATAACTCTATTTTAGTGTCAGATGGGTACTAGATTTATTGAGGCAATCACTTTGTAAGTTTTATAAATAACCAATCGCTGGGTTGTTCACCTGAAACTAATATAATATTGTACATCACCCGGAATTAAAAAAATAAAAAGTTGGTTTGAAAAATTAAAAAAAATAAAAGTACATGGTATATATGTGTGTGTGTGTATACTTTTTTGGGACAATATATATATATTGTCCCAAAAATATATACACACATACACACTTTAACAGTAGTAGCTTAATTTTGAAAATGAAATGTATTTTAATAAACATTGCCTTCATAATTATTTAAAGTGTGTGTATACAGTTTTTGGGACTATATATATTCACAACACTTTATTGATTTTCTCTTCCTTTGTACCACATAACCACAAACTCTGTGCCTTAATACCATAGGCATTTATAATCTCACAGTAATAGTTGTCAGCTTAATGTGTATGGATTATCTGAATCCTCTGCTTAGGATATCACAAGACTGCAATCAAGCTCAACTGGTATTGCTCAGTGTTTGAGCATTGGCCTATGAACCAGGAAGTTGCAATTCGATTCTGGGTCATGGCACATGCCCAGGGTTGTGGGCTCAGTCCCCAGTGATGGGCATGCAGGAGGCAGCTGATTAATGATTCTCTCTCATCATTGATGCTTCTCTCTCTCTCTCTCCCTCTCCCTTCCTCTCTCTGAAATCAACAAAAAATATATTTTAAAAAAGATAAGACTATAATCAAGGTACTATTAGGCTGTGTTCTCATCTGGAGGCTTGACTGTAGATAATCTGCTTTTAAGCCCACATCAGGGTGTTGGCAGAATTCATCTCCATGCAGTTGTAAGACTGAGGATCCTGGCTTCATGCTAGCTCATAGGTGGAGGTTGTTATCAGCTTTTAGAGGACTCAGGTCCTAAAAGCCACCCTTGCCTTGTAAACCCCCTAACATGGTTATATGCCTCTTCAATGGCAAGGGAGTAAGTCTCTGGAATCTTCTAGTGAATCATGGTTTTTGTATAATAGAATGTGATCACATAAGTGACATGCCATTTATTTTTGCCAGATTCTATTGGTAATATCCAAGTCATAGGTTCTTCCCACACTTCTGAAGAGAGAATTATATAAAGATATGAACCTCAGGAGTCAAGAATAATAGAGGATCACCTCAGAGTCTGTCCATAACACATCCTATGAAGTGAATCCACATTTTATTGTAAGAATACTAAGGACACCAGGTATGATGTGACTTGCCTGAAGTTTCACAGTGGGAAGTGTGGCACTGGGATTCTAAACTAAGCTCTCAGGTTTTAGAGCACACACTTTTAAGTTCTATGCATGCTGCCTTCTAAAATTTCAGACAAGTTGCTTTACATAATCCGAGTGTCCATTTTAGTGCTTAAAAATGGTTAGACACAGGATGGTCTTAAATTAGGTTTGAGAAAATCTGGAGAATAATAGCATTGCAATATCCAGCTCTAGGTTTAGCTATGGTATGCATTCAGCTAATGTTTAACTGGTGAATATCTACTGCACTGTGGAGGGTACAATAACATTAATATAAGTGGCTAGATGTGCAAAGAATTAAATTAACAAAATGTAATACATAAAATAAATGCTAAATTAGAATGTTAGAAAATTGTAGGTCTTCTGGATGAAGTCAAACAAATTTACTGTTCTCAATAGAGTTTGGAGATGACATGATGAACTTACATAGAATATTCACTTTGCCTACTCCAGAGACAAATTAGACTTGGAAGAGGCAGATTATCCAGTTATAGCCTCCTAATGAAAAACACCACCTTAAACAAAAATCATAACTTTAATTGAAGATTAATTGATAGCTATTTGAGAGCAACTCAATTGCTTCCCTTTTCATAAATTTAGGACTGTACACTATATATGGATCAGCAATATAGCATCTCAAAGAAAAAAACAAAAAAATAGCTAGCTAAAGGACAAATATACATATTTATAATACAGTTGATTGTGAATGGGTAAATAATAATAATAAATAACAGAAATGGTTGTTAAACATGTTTTCTTATTGGTTGATATAATTTTAAAAAATCAGAAACAGAACTTGTGAAATGTAAATTATAATCATGAAAACATTTGTTATTAATTGATTTAAGGAAAACCACCTAAGTTCTCTCTGCTTCATGTTTTCTTATTGATAAAAACTAGAGGCCTGGTGCATGAAATTCATGCATGTGTGGGTAGTATGTGTCCCTCAGCCCAGCCTGCACCCTTTCCAATCTGGGACCCCTCAAAGGATGTCTGACTCACAATCCAGGACTGCTGGCTCCCAACTGCTCACCTATCTGCCTGCCTGATTGCCCCTAATTGCTTCTGCTTTCCAGCCTGACCACCCCCTAACCACTCCCCTGCCAGCCTGGTCACCCCCAACTTCTCTCCCCTGCCGGCCCGATCGCCCCCAACTGCCCTCCCCTGCTGGCCCAGTCATCCCTAACTGCCCTCCCCTGCAGGTCTGATCACCCCCAACTGCCCTCCCTTTCAGGCCTGGTCCCTCCCAACTGCCCTCCCCTGCTGACCTGATTGCCCACAACTGTCCTCCCCTGCTGGTCATCTTGTGGCGGCCATGGTGTGTGTTGGAGTGATGGTTAATTTGCATACTACTCTTTTATTAAATAGTATGATACAATAACATTTACTTCATCTGGGGTAAAAATATGTCATAAATATAAAAGAACTTTGTATGCAGCACTTTAAAATGATAGCAGATAATGTATATTTTTACCTGACTTCTTTTATATAGCAAATGCCAAAAACAGATTAACTTACATTAAAAAATTATATTAATTTGCATAGTGAAGATAACCTAGACTTTCAACTTTATACACAATATTGAAAATGAATAGGTGATTTTACATTGCAGGCTATTATAAAAAGAAAATTTGGGTCAAATTGCTGAAGGCATCACCAAGTCATTCTTAAAATGGGCCTTTTTCTCATTTAACTTCTTGAGAAAGATTACAACTTTTCACTTTCCAGGTGCAATTTGGTGCCTTCAGACATCTCTCTGTTCACATTCCAATTAAATTAAATTAAATTGTTCCTATGGATGCAATTAAGTAATTTGGTGTATAGCAAGGAACTCATTATTATGTAGACAGGCTAAGAATTAGGTTGTTTTCCCTTTTGCCTGGTTTCTTTCTACTTTCCAAATGCTAATCCCAGTGAGCATGAAAAGTTATTCATTTCCCTAGGAAATGTTTGTTCTTCAATGCTATCAATTGCACCATGAGGAGCTTCAAGCAGATCATAAAGAATGAAATGGTCAGGAGCATTTAACCTGTTCTTCTCCACAAAGAAAAGCGAGGATGAAAACAATACAAAATGAGTAAGTAAAGAGAAGAGAGGTACTAAATTGAGTAAACTTCCTTATGAAGATAGTAACCTGTGGAAACACTCAAGAGGAGGAAGTAAGTGCTTTGCCCAGGGTCATACAACAAATCAGTAATAAGTGGCCCCAGGAGCTCTTACTCCTTGTCTGTGATCTTAGAATGAGAGAGTTGTTTGTTTCTTCTCAGTGTGACACATGGCCATCACTGTGCAAAGCAAAAAAAGAAATTTGTTAGTAAATAATGAGAGAAAACTTCTCTTCTTGTTCCTCTCCCACCCGGCAATTCCATGAATCATACTGCATAGGCATAGAGAAGCTTTGATGCAGTACAGTTGCTATTTAGAATGGTGACATTTTATTTGGCTAAAAAGCAAATAATTTACTTCGTGTCTTAAATTCAAAAGAAAAAATTTCACTTACCCCATTGTTCAATTTGCACCTTTTTGTTTATTTTTCAACTATATGTAGAAGTCAGTATGGTGGGATAAAATAAATAAAAATATAAATAAAAATATCTGCTTTTGAATCTCAGGTATATGTGTAATATATCTTTTTTTAAGTTTTGGATATGCTAACCAATCTATGTTTTAGTACTCTCTGATGTCAAATTACCATGTATAATGTAGTTAAATTGCACAAGTTTTGCTAGGCTTCCATCTGTTGTAACAACACATTTAACAGTTAAGACGCCCTAATGTTCTAAAAAAAATGCTATGATTCAGATGGCTTATTTTATATTTGTATGTTTAAAATATTATGCTGCTCCTAAAATATATCAATGGGTAGTATATAAAAATAAAAAAATAAAGTCAGTATAAAAACAATATAAATAATCTTGGGACCACAAACGTAACAAAACAACAATAAAATCTAAAGTGGGTGAGCATGGCTGGAACTTGGGCTTGCTTAGTGGTAGTTTGAAAGCCTGCTGAAGTGGCAGGTGCCCCATCTCTGGCAGAATAATGAGTTAATAGAATCATTCCAAAAGAGTCATGGAGTTGAAGCTGATATGAAAACCAGGGACTAATGAAGGATTTTTTTCAGGTTATATGTGCAAAAAAAGTAAATCTCCTACCACTACTTCTGTGATTACAGTTTCTATGGAGTCTTGGAAGGTGAGAAAACATCAACACAACCATGAGAACAGAAATAGAACCAAATATCTTACTGCTTCTGCCACCAATAATATTAATAGAGGTAATATTACCTCTATTCTTTATGTTATACCTGGGAGAATTTCTCTACTCCCTTAGTTTTTAGTATTGTCTAAATATTTCCAATAGCATTATATCTCCAGACCCCAATTATTTCCTGAAATCTGTTCTGGAGGCATTCTAGGCACTTCTAATTCACTACCTGCAAAATAGAACTGGAGAAGAGATGATAGAATTCAGAACACTGGATTGAAAGATACCCTCTATGAAGAAATAACAAGCAGTGATATAAATTCTTAAGCAGCCTGCATTAAAGACTCATCAAGCTACCCTGCTATAAAAACTGACATATTACACTGGTAAAAAAGAAGGATTTCTTACCATTTGCAACAACATGGATGGAACTGGAGAGCATTATGCTAAGTAAAATAAGCCAGTCAGAGGAAGATAAATATCACATGATCTCACTCATTTGTGGAATATAATGAACAACATACACTGATGAATAAAAACAGATCCAGAGAGAGAGACGCATGGATCAGACCATCAGACCTCAGAGAGAAGGTTGGGGCGGGTGGAGGTAAGGGAAAGAGATCAACCAAAGGACTTGTATGCATGCATATAAGCCTAACCAATGGATACAGACACCAGGGGCGTGAGGGCATGAGTGGGGAGGGTGGGGGGGCAATGCGGGGAGTAAGGACACATGTAATATCTTAATCAATAAAGAAAATAAAACAAAACAAAAAACTGACATATTTATAGCTCAAATTTAAACTCGGTTTTAATTTTTTATTTAATTTTTAATTTAGTGTGTGTGTGTGTGTGTGTGTGCGCCAGATTAGGACTACTTTATAACTAGCAGTGGAGGTGGGTGAGTCTGTGTGCACTGATACACCGAATATTTATTTGGGGCTGCTAGGTCAAATATGAGGAGTCAGTTTTAGTAAAAAAAATATTTGGATTGGCTTACTATAATTGCTAATATGTAATTGAGAAACATTTTATCTGTGAAAAACAGTTACTTATTTAAAACAGTTTATTATTTTATTTACTTTTTGCTCCTCTCTGCTTTGGTATGTTCCTCATTGAGCAGTGATTTTCCCAGGTGTGCCACAAGAATTTTTAAAACATGCAATACCTGACGTTAGTCAGGGGCATTGACCTCTTTTTCCTTAGATTATCAAATTAAAAAATGACAACAGCCAATACAATAGCTGACTGGCCAGTATGAGTGTATCAAAATTGTATCTATTATTTTTGTCAGATTGGAAAAAATATATTTATTGGTATGCTGCAGAATTTAACAATTAGTTTACATGTGCCGTGAGATGAAAAAGGTTGAACATTGTGGCCATAGAGTAATTCTTGACGTTGATTGATATTCACAAAGTAACTTATGGCAAGTTTTGAAGATTTTACTGCCGTTGGGAATGTCATTGATTGAGGAAACTCCTTCCTAACCTATCTCTATAAGCATACATTAACATAAATTGTTTTCTCCTAATTCTTTTATGCTCTTCTGTATCTACAGGTAATTTTTCTTTCTTATTCCCAATCTTGTGTATTTTTCACTCTCCTTTTTTTCCCTCTCTACAGCCAAGTTTATTTTCATTTGTCTTATCAAAAGTCTAACTTTTTGTGATTTTTTAATCTTCTCAAATAATCTTACTATTTAAAAAATATATTTTTATTGAGTTTTAGAGGGAAAGGAAGAGAACAGGATAGAGAGATAGAAATAGTGATGAGAGAGAAACATGGATCAGCTGCCTCCTGCATGTTCCCTACAGGGGATGGAGCCCAAAACCCAGGCATGTGCCCTGACCAAGAATCTAACTGAATTTTTGGTTCATGGGTCGATGCTCAACCACTGATCACACTGGCCAGACAATCTTACTATTTCTTTTTTGTCACAAGTTCTCTTCTATCTTCTCTAGCAGCTCAGTTTCATTAGAAACTATTCCAAGTATTTCACTCGTACCTTTTCTTTCTGTCTAGTGATCACTGTTCATATGTTTTATTCTTTTGTCTGCTTGGTGGGTAAGAGGTTCATCAACTACAGCAATCTGTTTTGCAGATTTTCAATGTATTTTTTTAAAATAATTTTTTATTGATTTTTTACAGAGAGGAAGGGAGAGGGATAGAGAGTTAGAAACATCAATGAGAGAGAAACATTGATCAGCTGCCTCCTGCACACCTCCTACTGGGGATGTGCCTGCAACCAAGGTACATGCCCTTGATCAGAATCGAACCTGGGACCTTTCAGTCTGCAGGCCAACGCTCTATCCACTGAGCCAAACCTGGTAGGGCGGATTTTCAATGTGTTTTAATGAAAGATGTCAGTTCCTTATTGGGACACTAGGAAGAAGCAACAACAACAACAGAGAGGTTTATATCCATCCATTCGTCTTTTCTGCTACTTTGTGGGGACAAGGGGGACCCAATAAGTTCAAACAAAGTGGCATTGCCTCTTTCCAGAGGGAAAGAATCCCTCCCATCCCAGATTTCCCCTGAAGTCTTCCATGTTCTGATCCTTGCCCTAAGTCTCTTCCGTAATGATTCCTGGACTGCTGTTTAGCCCAAAACGTAGAGAATGCTCCACCCAAACTCAAGGTCAGTTTTTTTCCACAAAGCCTGAGTTCTTTTTTATTTTTTTTTTTAATATATTTTATTGATTTTTTACAGAGAAGAAGGGAGAGGGATAGAGAGTTAGAAACATCGATGAGAGAGGAACATTGATCAACTGACTCTCGCACACCCCTCACTGGAGATGTGCCCGCAACCAAGGTACATGCCCCTGACCAGAACCGAACCCGGGACCCCTCAGTCCACAGGCCGACGCTCTACCCACTGAGCCAAACCAGTCAAGGCAAAGCCTGAGTTCTTAATCATACCCTTCTCTCCAGCCTAAAGCCTCAGCAGCTTCCAGATTTAGGAGAAGTAAATGGGATTAGAATTCAGAATATACTGCAAGAGGGAGAAGAATTCAAGCTTTCATGTTCCAGTATCCTCTGTAACTCTTGAGAGAAAAGGCTTTGTATGAGTTAAAGAAACTTATCTAAGGGCCAACAGAATCCAGAAATTTTTATTCATTCTCACCCACACATATTCAATCTCCTATATATTATCTCTAATTTAAAGTCAAAGCTCAAGATAGACACTTCAGAGTAATCCTAGATACATTTTTGTTTTTACTGATTTTCACTTTTAAAACCTTACACTCAACTTATTGTTAAGTCCAAGTAAGGGTATAGCCACCTGTTTCTCATAAATCCTCACTATTCTGCCTGTCGGGTATCGAATTAAGATTTTTCACCTTTAGACTAAATTGTTGCCATAATTTCTTAACTGATATAGCTGCCTCTAGCATCTTCCTGTTTAATGTCAACTTCAAAGATAGCACTGGACACACACTATTAAAATTCCTTGCTTTCCCGCTAGCTACAAAAAATTAATGCCTACTAGTCACCTAAAAATTAAAATAAAAAATCCTTATAACATCACTTAACATTTGTCTATGATCTGAACTAATTCTTTGATCTTTTGCAACTTCACCTACAGGCAATTCTCCAGTACAATTAATCCATCCTAGGAATACACCAAATTTCAAAGATCAACCCTCTCATTAAGAGGTTGAATAGACTAACTCTATAGAAAATTTGTTATAGATTTTAAGTGATTTAATTTTAATTAATTTACTGATTCATACTAGCCTTAGTTGCTTTTACAAAGTTTTAGAAGTAGTTACAGAAAATGTATACAATATAAAAAGACAAAAATATTTGAGTGTTAGGGGGAAAGCAAACCATAGACGGATACCAAAACAAATAATCATGCCATAACCCCACTTTTCCTTTAGGAGAAATTTAAATTTCTCAGTGGTCAAAGAAAAATGCGAAAAATAATAAAAGTTATTTTATTGATCGTGTCTAAAATTCAAACATCAGATTTTAAGATTAAGATAGCACTAATAATATTCAAAGGTAAGAAGATTTCTTTTTTTGATAATAAAAAAATGTATCTGTGATGTTATACACAGCTTAATAATATTTCCATTAGAGATTCAATCACTAACCACTGTTTCTTGTTATATTCTTTAGCAGAAGTCAATAGTCCCACATCTAAAGATACTTCAATATAGACTTTATTATGGGAAGCCTGGACAACAGGATTCCATTGTGCTTATTTCAGACAGTCTTAGTTGTCCTAAGAAGAAAATTATTTAATCTTTAGAGCAAAGATTATTAATTTGCTATCATGACTATTAATAATAATAATAGCTATTGTGGGTTCAATTGTGCCCCTCCATCCTGGGCAAAAAAAGTCATGTGCTGCCCAGCTGAGTAGCTCATTTAGTAGACCATCACCCGACACACCACGGTTGTGGATTCAATCCCAAGTCAGGCACCTACAAGAATCAACCAATGAATGCATGAGTAGGTGGAACAACAAAATCAATGTTTCTGTCTCTTCCTTCTCCTCTCTCTCAAATTAATCAATAATTTTTTAAAGTTATGTGCTAATTCTCAGTGCCTGTGAATGCAACTTTATTTGGAAATAAGATCTTTACAGTTGTAATCAAGTTAAGATAAGGTCATTAAGGTGGGTTCTTATGGGAAGAGACACAGATATTGACAGAGAAAATGCCATGTGACAGCAGAGGTAAATATTGCTATGATGCTGCTATAAACCAAGGCACATCAAGAATTACTGGCAACACCAGAGGATGGGGGGGGGTATGGAACAGATTCTTTTCCACAGCCTTCAGAGAGCATGGCTCTGCCCACAACTAGATTTCAGACATCTAGCCTCCAGAACTGTGAGGGGAAAAAATTCTGTTGTTTTAAGCTACCCAGTTTGTGGTACTTTATTAACAGCAGCCCTAAGAAAATAATATTCTAACATGTAGTATACACTGGCTAAATGCCAGACATTAAAGTGTTTTAAGTGTGTCATTTTATTTATCATAAAAAGTCTTATAAAGTATAAACTATAATTTCTATGAATAAACTGAGGTAAAAAGTAGTTATTTACATGAGTTCAAGACCTTACATTTAGGAAGTGAAATTTAGCTCCAGAATCTCCTCTCTAAATAACCTCATTATGTTATTTTTTGTATTAGTTTATTAATAAGCACCATTTAACACTCTAAAACAGTATGCATAAAGGTATATGCACAATACCTAAATAAAAAATAATAATACATTGTATTTAAACAAAATTAAATAATTTGACTCTTCAAAAGATACCTCTTTTTTTCAAAACTAAAAAAAAATTGCTAAGTGGAAGAAATTATTTCCAAATTATAGATCTAATAAAAACTTGTATCAATAATATACATAGATATTTTACAATAGAATGGAAATGAGTAAAATATTTTAATTGACATTTTACCAAGGAAGATTTAAAAATAATTATTAACCATAGGAAAATATAATTAGCTATTGGGAAATGTAAATTAAAATTGTAATAAGATACCACCATATACACAATAGAATGTTTATAATCCAAAGGCTGACAATACCAAAATTGGCAAATATATGAAGAAACTGGAACCCCCATTCAATACTGGTAGGAACATAAAATGATAAAACCATTTTGGAATAGTTTGTCAATTTCTTTAAAAAATTAAACATATAATGATTATCTGCCTTGGTAATTCCACTACTAGGCATCTACCTCAAAGAATTACAAACATATGTTGAAACAAAGATTTGTACACAAATAATCACAGCAGTATTTATTCCTAGAAGCCAAAAACTAGAAACCATCCAAATGTTCATGGCCATATACACCATATAATTCTCTACAACATTCTAATGGTTTCTTATATATAACATAACATTTCATAGTAATTTTAGTAACAGAAAATTTTCTTTCTATAAAAAGGGACCCACATCGAATGTCATTTGTTCACAGCTTTTTTAAAGAAAAATAATGGCATCTGAAAAATGACACTATTAGAAACAACAGCAAACACCAATTATAATGTGTGCCTCCTCATGCAGAGATCCTTCATCCGGAAGATTGTTAGAGGTGTTTCACTTGGCCCACATGTTGTTGATATATCTGCATATTTTATAAATACACACAATTTTTTTTTCCTGGAAGGACTTTGATTTCTCTTTTTTTTTTTCATTCTCCCTAACCTGATGAAGTTTTTTTTTCCATATTGTTTTTCATTCATTAGTACTTACTCACTAAAAAGAGTTTACATGACAATCACTTATGCCAATATTATTTGTAAGCAAAGTACATCACCTCATCATTAACAATTGTTTAATGGCCAAATTCTGAGAGCACAATGACACATGTTAAAATCAAAAGACCAAACACTCTAGAAATAAATAAGAGTAGGTTTGATTGGTTATGCTATTACATGCTATATGATCTTCCATTGAAAAATGTTTCAGTAATCATAATAATTTGAATACTCTATTGGCCTCAACTTTTAAAATGAACAAAAATATGGATGACATTCAGCTGTAACACTCGTGTATGGTTATAACAGCTGCTCACAGATGACGTCTTATCCTATTGGTGGGTGCTGCATTCCAGTAGGCCTGATGACCATGCCAGAAAAGAGAAGTACATTTATTATCACATAGACCTATAAACAAAAATAGCGCTAGTCAGTTTTATCAGTGGTTAGAACATCGGCCTACAGACTGAAGGGTCCTGGTCCGATTCTGGTCAAGGGCAGGTATCTCAGTTCAATTCCTTGTCGGGCACATGTGGGAGGCAACCAATCAATGTGTCTCTCTAACATTAATGTTTTCCTCTCTCTGTCTCTCCCCCTCTGCTTCCACTCTCTCTAAAAAATCAATGGAAAAATATCCTGGGGTAAGGATTAACAATAGCAACAAAATAAATAAATAAACAACAAAAAATAGAAGATATAACTGGGTTCACAAAATGGAATGTAAATATTAAAAACTTAGGCATCATGCAGAAATATATGGAAAAAGGTAGAAATAAATGTAGCAATTTTCCTCAAAAAAATAGACAGACAATAAGTATTTATTCTTTGTAGTAGATGAAATAGATAATGGAGTTCTAAGTATATTATTTAAAGTTACATGAGCTACCACAAAATTACTTAATTATTAACATAAGTATCTAAGATCTGGAGAAATTTGGAGGAAGAAAAGTTTGCATAAATAAGTGATATTCTCATTTTTCACAAGTAAATAGTCTGCAGGAAATGAGTTAGAAATAGAAGTGTAAGTATATTTAATCCTATATAATAAAGAAGTAATATGCAAATTAACCCTCACACCCTCACAAGATGGCTGCCTATGACCAGGCCAGCAGGGGGGTTAGTGAGGGACAACCAAACAATTGAACAAGCAGGCTGCTTGGGGCAACCAAGCCGACAGGGGGGTTAGTGAGGGATGACCATACGACCGAACAAGCAGGATGCGTGGGACGACCAGTCTGGGGTGGGGGGCTATGGGGGTGATCAGGCAAGCAGGGGAGGCATTTGTGGATGACCAGGCCAGCAGGGGGGGCAGTTGGGGGCAACCATGCTGGCAGGGGAGGCAGTAAGGGGTTACCACACTGGCAGGGAGGCAGTTAGGAACAACCAGGCTGGCAGCGGGGGGCAGTTAGGAGAGACCAGGCCAGCAGGGCAGGCAATTAGGGGTGACCAGGCAGGCAGGTAGGTGAGTGATTAGGAGCCAGTGGTCCAGGATTGTGAGAGGGATGTCCAACTGCTGGTTCAGGCCCGATCCCGGGTATCGGACCTAAACCGGGGGTTGGACATCCCCCGAGGGGTCTCAGATTGGAGGCGTTGCAGGCTGAGCTGAGGGGAACACCCATGCATGAATTTCATGCACCAGGCTGCTAGTATAATAATAATATAAACACTAACAAAAATAAAACTAGTATGCCCGGCTGGCATTGCTCAGTGATTGATCATCGACCTACAAGCCAGGAGGTCATGATTCAATTCCCAGTCAGGGCATATGCCATGGTTGCAGGCTCAAACCCCAGTGTGGGGTGTGCAGAAGACAGGCAATCAATGATTCTCTCTCATCATTGATATTTCTATCTTTCTCTCCCTCTCCCTTCCTCTCTGAAATCAATAAAAATATATTAACAAAAATAAAATAAAAATAAAAAGTAGGCCCTAACAGGTTTGGCTCAGTGGATAAAGCATCGGCCTGCGGACTGAAAGGTCCCAGGTTCGATTCTGATCAAGGGCATGTACCTTGGTTGTGGGCACATCCCCAGTAGGAGGTGTGCAGGAGGCAGCTGATCGATGTTTCTCTCTCATCGATGTTTCTAACTCTCCCTTCCTCTCTGTAAAAAATCAATAAAATATAAAAAAATAATAATAAATAAATAAATAAATAAAAAGTAGGAGGTGAGACAGAGTAAGTAGAATTATGGTTTCATACTATTGCTTTCTCCATAAGTATTTTATATTATTTGATTAGTAACCATATATATGTACACTTATAAAATCATAAATATAAATAATTCTATAATGAGCATATATTTTTCTTGAGAGAAAAACTAAGTTTTCCTCTACTGAGAGCTATGAATGATGAGCACCAATTTCTGAGCTTAGTTTTTTGTTTATTTGTTTGTTTTTCTATCCACAGATTTTGCACAAACATTGGTAGAGGGAAAAAGAAATACTGCAGGTCATCCAGGGAAGTAATTATTTTATGTACCCTTTGTACATTTCTGATTCAATAAAAAGTAAAAATATACAAAAAACATTAAGAAGTTAGCATGGAGGTAAAATACACATGAAGATGCTTTAGTTTTTTAATAATTCATTTGTCTTTAAACACATCCCTGAATAAAATTTTTGATCGGTTTGATACCAGACTCGCCCTTAAGCATCATTGCTCTAATTCTTTTCTGGAGCACACTGATGTCCTGCAGTGCACATCACAAGCAGTTCATGTCTATTTTATTTATTCTAATTAATGGAGAGATAGGCAGGAACATCACAACTCACACTAGGAGGATTACAGGAGTTGGCAACCTTCTGCAACTGGGATTATCCTGACCATGTAGACGTTTGATTGTATTCTCTAGCTCTCTAGTTCATTAGGTTTCCAGGCTCAGTAAGAATTTTTTTAAGTATTTAAAATAAAAGCACCATTCAAATTGTATGTGCTGAATTGTATATCAAATCAGGAATGAAGAGAGAAAATTGCAAATTTTACATTTTAATGTTATTTATAACTTACATGCTTTGGTTTATTATTTTCATCCATGAAAACTGCCATGTTTAAATTGTGGTGACAATCCGTGCTTATTGATAAACTAGAGGCCTGGTGCATGAAATTTATGCACTGGGTGGGTGTTCCTCAGCCCAGCTTGCCCCCTCTCAGGGGATGTCCTAAGCCACAGTCTGGCCTCAGTGGCTCAGAGCATGCCCCCCTGGGCATGTCTGTGGGTCCTCTGGGGGCCTTGGTGGCGGCCACGGTGCATCTTGGAGCACGCCCCCTGGACGGGTCCACTGGGGGCCTTGGTCCTGGCTGCAGCGAGGTTTGGAGCGTGCCCCCCTGGGCGGGTCCGTGGGTCTTCTGGGGGCCTTGCTCCCAAGGCAGGCAATGCAGCGTGCCTGCTCACAAACCTCCGGCAAGAGTGGCCTCAGAGCTGGGTGGCACCGCACTCCTACCGGGGCCTTGCTCCTAGGGCAGGAAGGCTCCCAGGGCAGGAAGTCTCCCAGGGTAGGCTGCGCAGTAGGCCTGTCTGTGAACTCCTGGCGGGGCTGGCCTCAGAACTGGCGCCGGGGCTGGGGATGGGCTCCATGGTGGCTCAGAGCCTGCCCTCAGCCCTGGTGTGTGATGTGTGTCCGCTGGGGCTGGGGGTGTGCTCTGAGCTGGTTGTGACAGTCTCCTGAGCTGGTCGTGATGTCCTGGCCTAATTTGCATATTTCTCTCTTATTATATATGATGTTTCACCCTTATTATGGCTGCAAGGGAAAAATAATCAAAAGGCTTGTCTTACTTTCTTATGCCTTAGGATAGACTCCTAATTTGTGTTAACACAAAATTTTTAAAATAATACATATCAAACTATTGCACTATCTAGGTAATATGTGCAAAAGCACCTTGAACAACAGAAATTTACATAAGTGTCTGTATCTTAAACATTCTCCCAAAGCCTATTCTTTTTCTCCATAAATTCAAGGGTATATATTCTCTTTATTCATAAAATACTCATTTTCATTATCAGTATATTGTGTAGAAGTATCCTATTCATAATCAGGTTATTTGAATCTATGTATTTGAAGGCACTAATTTTTGAAAAATAACACATTTCAGTTTTTAAAATACCTTCTACTGACATTTTCTTACTTAATTTCAATGCTGTCTCCACCTCATTAGAACTAAGTATACCAATTAAAAAGAGAATTTATTACTGATGGCTGCAGGTAAACCATCTTGCAAAAATTTGATCAGAGATCATTTCCCCCCATGAACAATAACAATTAATTGTGCCTATTACTTTAACAAAGTGAAAGAATTACAGTTATCTGGAATGTACACAGCCGTGGCTGCCTTTTTCAGAGCTCATATTTCCCTATTGACATAGAGTCATATTTTTTGTCAGGTATGCGTCAACATACTCATCTGGTTAAAACTAGATAAAGAATTCTCATAAAGACTACACAGTTTGTGGGGATGTGCCTTTCTAATGTGCTGTTGTAGAAAACAATCCACTTTTGTGTGTTGGATTCTATACCTTTTCTGCAATGCCTTCCTGGATCCCAAGGTTTTCCAAATGCTATTCATCATCAAAGCCCGTTCTTCAGCAGTCTGAAACCTCTCCTGGCCAGTCCAGACCATGGGTATCTCTTTCTCTAGTGACATCATGATAGCATTATTGTTTGGAGCCTCATTTGACATTTAACTAATTATCATTTACTAAAGTTTTTGAGAAAACTGAAAACAATATAACTTTACACTTTGTATGCAGTCCTCCCCAAATATATTTAAACTACTTGACCACAAAGATAATGTCTTTGTGTCTCCAAATGGTTAACACCTACGTACAGAGTAGGCATTGACTATCTAGGTAATATGTGCAATAGCACCTTGAACAACAGAAATTTACATGAGTGTCTGTGTCTTAAACATTCTCCCAAAGACTATTCTTTTTCTCCATAAATTCAAGGGTATATATTCTCTTTATTCATAAAATACTCATTTTCATTATCAGTATATTGTGTAGAAGTATCCTATTCATAATCAGGTTATTTGAATCTATGTATTTGAAGGCACTAATTTTTGAAAATAACACATTTCAATTTTTAAAATACCTTCTAGTGACATTTTCTTACTTAATTTCAATGCTGTCTCCACCTCATTAGAACTAAGTATACCAATTAAAAAGAGAATTTATTACTTTGAACTATATGATAGACTGTCACTAGTGTGATAAAGGATGGGAAAAGACAGGAAAAAAATCTATATATATATATATATCTGCACACAATAATGAGAATTTAGTCTGCACATAATAATGAGAAGAATTTGGTGTGATTTTCTATAAATAAAGTGCTTAGCTCTGCTTAGCTCTGTAAAAATATATCCAAGAGATGCTATATATTAAAGTTTTTATTGAGTTGGATCCTCTGGCTGCATTAAAATTTTTGAAAAACCTTCTTGAATCTAAGAATTATTTGTTTGAGATGTTCATATTGGTGCAATTTTTTATTGGCACACAAGGAATCCAATTTCCAGGTTCATTACCCAAAACAACAAAGAAATTTGAAACAAGAAAATATCTTAGTGCATGAACTATAGATCAAACTATAATTCATACACCACATTCCCTTATGGATTCTTAGGGTAAGAAGAAAGAAGAAGAAAAAAGGCAATTTTTCTGCCTACTTGATCGATGTTCCATTTGACCTCTGTAATGCCCTCCTGCCATAACCTTTTAAATACCATCTGCTCTTTTTGTGAAGAGTGTGATGGGAAGGAGTCACTTCCAGACAGCAATTGATTATAAGAGCATTAATCAAGGGCATGGATTATCTGTAGCATGACACTGTGTGCTGTAGTTAAGCAATCTGGTCTTCAATATGATTGGAAAGGCTAATCCTTATGTGGAAGCCTAAAATGGGCTTAGCAGCACATGTTTAAGGACAGCAGAGCAAATAACGCATGGACATTATTGGAATCTGTGAAAAATTTCAGCAATTTTAGGGCTAATTTGTTTACCCAGTGAAATAGGATTAGATTGATTATAATATGCCTTCATAAAATGCTACACATAGCTCAGATGTTTGTTCTAATCAGAGAACAAAAAGGCTATGCGGCTTTTGCTTAGGACTTGACAAAATATGGCATTTCTAGTATAATATGAATAACACATATATCTTATTTTTCCATTTATTTCCCCATAATTAATACATTCTAAAATAGGCTTTAGTAATAATAATAATAATAATAATAATAATAATAATATGTTTTAGCTCATAAAAAAGATTCTACAAATATTACATTCATGTAAGTAGAAGAAAATTTTTTCTTTAGCTATAAGTATGAATATTAAAAAACTAGGATTTTAAATGTCCATAGACCTTTTTAAAATGTATGTATGACATTCTAAATTAGTGCTCAATGTTAAACAAAAAGTCTTCATTAAATAGCAATGAGACTGGATTGCCAAGAAATCCTAAAAGTGTGTGTGTGTGTGTGTGTGTGTGTGTGTGGTGGGAGGGAAATTGAGAGACATTACTTAAATATAAACACTTTAAGCATTTTTCACCTGCTTTTTGCCTGCCCAGAACACAAGAGTTTATTATTTATACAAAGAATTTCTAAGGAAAACAAATCACATTACCACTGGAAAAGGGGAGGCAGGTTATCTCAGCAGCTGAGACATAAGGAAATGATAATTAGAATAGGGTAGTTTTTGAAAGAACGAGCGTTTAATCCCTAAATGGAAAGAACAACAACAAAAGCCTCTTACATGGTGAAAGGGACTTTGAAGGTGTGATTAATTAAAGGACCTTCAAATGGGGAGATTATCATGTATTACTCAGGTGGGCCCAATCGAACCATACAGGACTTTAACAGTAGAGGAACTTCGCTGGCTATGGTCAGAGGGAGAGAGTCTGTGGAAGAATATTCATAGTAATGAAATATTTCCATTTTGGAGGTAGAAAGGGCTAGAACAGTGATTTTCAAACCATGTGGCAAAATTATTTTTAAGACACACAATACCTGACTATTTAGTCAGGGCACTCACCTTTTTCCCCTTAGATTGTCAAATAAAAAAAAAAAATGACAACAGCCAACCCAAAAATAGCCATCCATGTGAACAAATCAAAATTAAAACCATTTTTCTGTCAGATTGGAGATATATATATATATATATATTAGTGTGCCACAAAAATTTAGTAATTAGTTTATGTATGGTGTGCCATGAGATGAAAAAGGTTGAAAATCACTGCTCTAGAAGCTGGAAAAGGCGAGAAAATGGATTCTCCAGAAGATCCTCCAAAAGAAATAAAGCTCTGTGCAAACCTAGATTTCAACCCAGTCTGACTTCTGATCTATCTGCAGAACTGTAAGATAACACATTTCTGGCATTTGAAGACACTAATTATTTTGGTAATTTGTTACAGAAAAAAAGAAAACTAATACAGGTACTGAGTGGGCAGAAGAGAAAAGAAGTTGCCAGAGCCTAGGGAATGTATCTGTGTCTCCAGCAGAGAACTCCCGGCAGAAGCTATATATGTCATTGAACCTGGAATACATGGGGTTGAGGAAATAATGCCCAACCTCACTTTTTTCCTTTCTAACTTTTTAAGTCCCTTACCTTGGCAAGAAAATAGTGAAAATCAAAGGGCAAAGATGTGTTTCATAAACAGTATAAAGAAAAGTGGGTATAGATATAGAAGCATAAGTGGAAAATACCTGACACCTATTTGCAAATGTTTACTATTATTTTTAATCATAAAACAGAGCAGATGACTACTTGTTGTCATCATTACTTAAATACACAAATGATTTTTTTATCTTAAACCTGGCAAGCAAATAAATTAATATAAAATATATTAAAATAAAATGATACCTAACACTGGACACTTATACTTGCTACACATATTTGAAAATGCTTTATAATTAATAAAGTTCATTTAATATTTAACACAAACTTTTGAGGGAGTGACTGTCTTTTATTCACCACTCTGCTTTTTTGTTGTTATTTTGTTTTAGAAGAGAAAACTCAGGTAAAGATAGTAAAGTAATATGTTATAAGCAGTAACGTCAGGATTTTAACTCAAGGATTCCCATTCCAGAGTGCTTGCATGCTGCAAGGCTGTGATTTATGCCAAAATCCTGCTTTTATGCCCTATGTTAAACAAATAATGATATATGCTGATTGGTAAAAAGTATTCCATGTTTCACAATATAAAGAAAAAAAGAAAATGAACAATCTTTTCCAAAGACCTATCCTATATAATAAAAGGGTAATATGCAAATCAACCAAACAGCGGAACAACCAGTCGCTATGATGCGCACTGACCATGAGGGGACAGTCGCCCAATGCAGGAGCTGCCCCCTGGTGGTCAGTGTGCTCCCACAGGGGGAGTGCCGCTCAGCCACAAGTCGAGCTGACGGCTAGTGAGTGCAGCGGCCCGCCTCCTCGGCAGTGCTAAGGATGTCCGACTGATGGCTTAGGCCCACTCCCATGGACAGTTGGACATCTCCTGAGGGCTGCAAAAGGGCGCAGGCCGGGCGGAGGGACCTCTCCGCCCCCGAGTGCACAAATGTCGTGCACAGGCCTCTAATAATAAATATTAGAGAAAAGGTTTTTTTAGACTTCATTTCTTATCTTGACAATTTAAGGTTTCTTTCTTGTCTTTTAGCATATGCTGTGTGTGTGTGTCTGTGTTAGTAATTACTGAAGGTAATTATTTTGCTTAAAGCTCTTACCAGAGGGAGTCATCAGGAATGCTTATTGACTTCCCCTGCCTGTAAAGCGCTGTACCAGAGACTGAGATAGTGAAGAAAGGAAAGTTCTCACAGATAAGTGAACAATTACAAAGCAGAGTGATAAGCATGTTGAGCGCAGAGAGTTAGAAAAAGAAAGAAAAGAAATGTTTTGCTCACATGAAAGCATGTGGTAGGTAGTCAGGGTAGATTTGCAGAATATGGTATCCATAGAATTAAGGACCTTAATGACTAAACCAGGAGAAATTGGTAAAGAAAAAGGGCTAAAAAGGGGTGTTCTAGAAAGGGAGAGCATGATGTTAAAGAGAGGGGAATGGATAAACACACTGCTGTGTAGCCAGACTCTGGAATATTATTCCGTTTAAAAACCAAAAATAAAAA
This sequence comes from Myotis lucifugus, assembly GCF_000147115.1. Lineage (NCBI taxonomy): Eukaryota > Metazoa > Chordata > Mammalia > Chiroptera > Vespertilionidae > Myotis > Myotis lucifugus. The sequence continues at coordinate 815,731 of NW_005871190.1, read as the reverse complement.
ACTGTCATTCCATGAAAAGACATGGAGAAAACTTAAATGTCTTTTACTAAGTAAAAAACAACAACAAAATGAACCTGAAAAGGTCATATACTGTATGAGTCCAACTATATGACATTCTAGAAAAGGCAAAATTATAGAGATGATAACAAGATCAGTGGTCACCAAAGTGTGGAGGGTGGGAATGCAGAGCACAAATATTTTTAGGCTATAATAATGAATAATTGTCCAAAACCGTAGAACGTACAATATCAAGAATGAACCATAATGTAAACTATGGACTTTGGGTAACTATGTTTCAATGTAGGTTCATCAATTGTAGCAAATGTACCACTTTGGTGGGGGATGTTGATAATGAAGGAAGCTATGCATGTTTGGGGGAAGGGAAATATGAGAAATCACTATACTTTTTCCTTCATTTTTCTTGGATAATTAAATGCTTCTAAAAACATAAAGCCTTAAAAAGAGAGAGGGAAGAGGACTAAGGACCACTATGTATGAAGAAACTCTTAATATTTCAACTTGACTGAAGCATAGAGTGGGACAATAAAATGGTGAGAATTGAGGCACTTGGTACTCAGTGATGTTCATAATCTTCCCAAGTCTGACAAACAGCCTGATATTTCCAAGAATACCCAAGCTAAATTTGGATCCCATCTATATATGCATTATGTTGACCTTGACCTATATCCTGTCTCTATTTTATTTTCTTTAACTCTCTTTATAACTTGGTCTTTCCTTTCCCATATCTTCTTGCCTACTTGCATTTGAATATCTTTCAAAGAAAAATGGAATAACAGTGGTAGCTGTTCTTTTAAAGGACTTTCATTGTTCTAGAATTCAGCTAAGTCAGCCTTTACATATAATAATTTTGCACCTACCCTTTTCAGTTAAGCCTACTGTGACTATTATATTAATCTGTCTATGTCTACATTATTGTAGCATTAATGCATATATCATGCAATTTAATAATTGACACACAATGTAAAATTATATTTAGCTGACCATTCTGTTATTCTCTTAGATTAATTTTCTAGTTATTTATGAGGAGTTAGAAATGGCTAGGCAGTCAGGGACAGGGCCTCGGGAGAGGGAAAAGAATGTATCAGGACCTTGCAGGGGTTGGCAGGATGCAGCTTGCTGACTGTGACCTTTTCTGAGAGAGAAACAAATAACCTAGAGCTGAACCCAGCTAGGCAGGAGTTGCTAAGGTAATAAGGCTGGGAAGAAAGGCTGGTGAAGGAGATGTTAGCTTTAAAATGTAGGGAAGTTGTTAAGGCAGAATTCTTTGAAAGGACTAATCAGGAGCTAGCAGGAAGAATTCTTTGAAAGGACCATGAGCTAGAAAAGCATATACTACATCTAGATAAAGAAGCTTCACAGGAAACCCACTTTGAGTCACCTCCCTGCTAGGGGGAGACCGTTCACCTCTCAGTAATCTTTGCTTCTGCTAATCGTCTTTGTCTGAGTACTCATTCTTCGATTTTGTGAGACAACAAACCCAGATCTGATCACAGCACTTTGGTTTCATTTGCATGTATTTATATGTGTGAGAAGGAAGTTCAAGAGTTATCTCTCTCTTGAAGTCCTTGCTTGAGTTACATTAACATTCTAGGGTTTTTTTCAGTACTAAGATGGTTATTCTAGTCCTTGATTTAGGGAGAACTCTGATCAGTCCACTCTCACTGCTTCAGCTGTCAAATATTATCATTCTTTCAAGTCTGATCATGGAGAGCCCCTGCCTAGAGCTGCAGGGATGTTCTTAGTGCCAGCCTGCAGAAGATCCAACAGTCATAATTCAGATTTCTCTTGATCTATATTGAGATGCATATCCATTGATCCCCAAAGCACAACCACTATATTAGGGTTACTAGGTACAGCAGATTTTATTCCCACACATTTCCCAAATTTTAGCACTGAGTGTGAATCACCAATACCACAAGCAAGCCATGAAAATGAAAGTGCTATCCACACTCAAATCAGCTTAATTTGTTTAGTGCAGATAAGGGTAGAAAAATGCCTTTAGTGGCAGGTATGTCATCCATTCTGATAGTTCTCTACTGACATTTTGGGCTGGATAAGTATTTGTTTGGGAGCTGCCTTGTGCATTGTAAGATGCTTAGCAGTATTCCTGGTCTCTTTGCACTAGATAACAATAGTATTCAGTTACAGAAAAATTATTTTCACACTTGGAGAGAGAGAGAGAGAGAGAGAGAGAGAGAGAGAGAGAGAGAGGGAGAGAGAGGGAAAGAGAGAGAGAGAGAGATTTGCTCTGGCCACTTGTTAAAAAAAAATAAATAAATAAAAAACAGCAAGGAAAACTTTATTCAAGATTACAGCAGAGGTCAAGGTTATTGCCAGAGGGAGGGTATATTGAACTAGGTCCCCAATACAGAAAAGATAGCTGGGGATTTCTAGCCAAGGGGCAGTGTGAAAGGACCAATGAATAAAAACTTCTGAAAGGATCCTCCTAAAAAGCTGACAAATATTCTATTAAGATGCTCCCTTAGGACCTCCCCTAAACCTCCACCCTTAAAAGCTCTGAGGCTGGAGTTTCCTCCCTGGAGCATGCCTGCACCTTCCCCTCCCCCTCCTCCCTACCCCCAGGCTCATTGTCTCCTGAGCCCATTTCTTCTCCCACTCACTTCTATCTCTATAACTTATTAAATAAGTTTTCTCTTATATTTTTTGGGGAAAAAAATCCTGAAAGGAACACATTAGATAACAAGGGTAGGGGATTCTAAACTGGCTGAACAGGATTCTTGATAAAGGCAGACCAGAGATTTACATATCAAGAATGCGGATGAGGAATTTGATCAGAAATCAAGTGTGTGGTTTTCTCTAAACCAGTTGACCAGATTCTTTGTTAAAATTGGACTCAGCAAGTCAAGGATAAGGAAGGCCAAGATAGAGGCCTAATTGAAAAGAGGGCTCAGAGAAGCCAAACTCAAGTGTGATCAAGGACAGAGCCCTGTTAATCTGCTCCACTTCAAGCAGTGACAATACAAAACATTTCCAGATATGGCCAAATGTTCCCTGTTGGGGAAAAATCACGTTTCCTTGAAAACTTTCTAGAGGGTCATTTTGGACAATTTTTACCCTATAAGTTAATTGTCCTAAAGCTAGAAAGCTGAGATCTTTTTATTTTATTTTTTTTACTTCTTTTGTCAATCATGACCATAGGTTCCCAAATTTATAAAACACACAAAAAAAGAAGTGATTACCACCTGTTTTAATATTTTTTTATTGATTTCAGAGCGGGAGAGAGAGGGAGAAAGATATAGGAAGATCAATGATAAGAATCATTGATTGTCTGCGTTCTGCACTCCCCACACGGGGGATGGGATCAAGCCCGCAACCCGGGCATGTGCCCTGACTGGGAATGCAACTGTGACTTCCTGGTTCATAGGTCAAGGCTCAAACACTGAGTCATGCGGCTGGGCTACCCACCTGTTTTACAGGTCCTTTTCACCATTTGACAGAGAGCTTTTCGAGTAATAGGCTTTTTTGTTATTTTATGTGATTTTCTATTAGAAGCAGTTATTGAATATTTTGTCATTCTCTGTTTGGATGGTTTTACTTGTGTTCTCTTTGAGTAGCAGCAAAAACTTAAACCATTTTTTAAAGAAGGAAAGAAAGTAATAACCATTTATAAAATATATTGATTAAAACTACTCTCCTTCCAAAGAAGCATTTTATTTATTCCCTTTCTATTTCCTGGTGAACATGAGACAGACTATTAAGTCAGGAAAAGTGGAATAGGGAAATTGAAACATAGTTAAATTGCCAAGCAGTTTATAGCCATCTAGTGAGCAAAATCCTCTCTTACCTAACCAAGGACACTTATGAATAAACTAGAGGCCCAGTGCACAAATTTGTGTACCAGTGGGGTCCCTCAGCCTGGCCTGCAGGATCAGGCTGAAACTGGCTCTCCGACATCCCCCAAGGGGTCCTGGATTGTGAGAGGGCACAGGCCAGGCCGAGGGATGCCACCAGTGTACAATCGGGGCCGGGGAAGGACACGGGAGGTTGGCCTGCTGGGGAGGGACCATGGGAGGGCTCCAGGGTGTGTCCAGCCCATTTCGCTCAGTCCCGATTGGCCGGAACCCAGCAGCAAGCTAACCTATCAGTCGGAGTGTCTGCCCCCTGGTGGTCAGTGGACATCATAGCAAGAGGTTAAGTGGCCTTAGCATATCATTAGCATATTACACTTTGATTGGTTGAACAGCTAACTCGACTGGACACTTAGCATATTAGGCTTTTATAATATAGAATGGTTTACACTTCTCCCTAGTCAGAGGGTAAATAGCTTAAATCAACCTGCTCAGAGAGATAGACAACAGAAATCCAATTAGTGTCATTTGTGCCAATCACACCTAAGGGCAGATGAAGTCAGGGGACTAAATATCATTTTGATGAGTCAGCATAAAGCTGGATGACATTTCTATTAAGATCCTCCACAATACTCCCAGCCTTTAAAACCCTCAAGAGTAACACCCAAGGTGCGCTCTCCCTCTCAGGAGCATGCCCTTCTCATTCCTTTCCTTCTCCTCTTCCCCCAGGAGCATTACCTTTGCCTTTCTCTCTCTTAAGCTCCCACGGCCCTTCTTCTGCCTCTGTAACTTGTTTTCTTAGCCCATTTCTTCTATGGCTCACTTCTACTACCTCTGTGACTGTCAGAGACAACCAGAGCTCTGCACGAGCACTGTACAGCTCTGCTGCTCTGAGTTGCTCTGAATCCATATATTCTTCTAACTTATTCCTGACTACACCAGGGTAGATTTCTTCTCAAACCCTACTCGATACACTAACTGTTGGGTCCGAGCCCTCTTCCAGGGCTGGACCTTCTTGGATGCTGGATGGTAGACGGAGAAGCCATGAGAAGTTGTGGGTGTATAAGAATGAGTCTTTATTGCAGAGGCCCGTGGCCATAAGTCATCAGAAAGAACAGTCCTTTACAACAAAGTCCATACAGGCAACCGCACACCGGCTGGTAAATACGTATCTTTTCCACACAGCAGTAGCAGTCGCTGGACCTACAGCTATTATCTGAGCAGCCGCATGCTGCCCCCTAGACTCACTGCCTCACATAGTAGTGGCACCTGAGGTCTCTCTTAGACCTACAGCCTCAGCAGCCTCTCAAGCCTCTCTGACTCAGTGGCTTCTCCTGTATCCCCTGCCCAGCACACCGCTGGTCTCTGTGGCCCCACACAGTAACTACCTCTGAGCTTCTCTCTCAGCTCACTGGCTGGTTAACATGGTAGCCATATCTGAGCTCTCTGTGAGTGCTTGGCCTTACATCGTAGCAATGCCCGCTCTCAGCTCTGTCTGAGCTCTCTAGCCCAGTGGTTCTCAACCTTCCTAATGCTGAAACCCTTTAATATAGTTCCTCATGTTGTGGTGATCCCCAACCATAAAATTATTTTCGTTGCTACTTCATAACTGTAATTTTGCTATTGTAAACAATATGTAATTATATATGTGTTTTCCGATGGTCTTAGGCGACCCCTGTGAAAGGGTCATTCGACCCCCAAAGAGGTCGTGACCCACAGGTTGAGAACCGCTGCTAGCCTTTTTTCCCTTTAGCCCACTGGCTGGCTAACAACATGTATAATATTACCAGGACAAAAGAGGCCTCTAGCCAACAGTGACATCAATCATATGGCTATAGAAGGGCACGGCTTACCGTGAGATCACTGTGGCCTTGCACCTGCTTATGGTATCTCAGCCTTGAATATTTGATTAAGATTCCCATGTTCAGAGCGACCATGGCCATCAGCATATTGTCAACAAGGCCTCCACACTCTAATTAGCCTTGATTATCTGGGGACTATGGCATGGTTCCCACAGTAACTTTATAAATAAACTTTCTGCTATAATTTGAGTTCTTGGCTCTGAATTCTTTCTTTGTCGAACTCAAGAACTGAGGTCCAACTTCACCAGTAACAATTGGTGCTGTTTCATTGCCAACATCACCAGTAATAAACACAGTGAAGAGATTCTCAGGTGGTATAAATGAGAGAAAAAATATTTGATATAACAGTTAAAATGTTCACATTATATTTGTATATGCAAGTTATTTTATTGATCCATATATGTGTGCCTATGTTCTAATATATTCTACCTTTTTTTCTCTTTCAGGAGAATATTATGATTCATCAATTCCAATAGGACAGGCACTGCTTGCTAAAGCTTCTACACTTAGAAATTTAAAAGAGATATATTTTAATATATAAAATACACTCCTATTAACAAGCACTGTAATTAGGTATTGAATGTACCAGAAAACATTGATCATATAAACAGATTTATAAATAGGACAATTAGAGTGTTAATTTTAAAATAGGACAATTAGAGTGTTAATTTAAAAGCAGAAGCATTGGTAGTCACATAAATTGCAAATCCATTCATCTATCTTTTCTTCATTTAAAATCTCATCTTCAATAAAATGCTTTGCAGTTTTCTTTGGTCTAAATGACTTTCGTTTTTATGCTATTATCATTGTGAACTGAAGGATCATTAATTTGGAAAGGATGATTTACTTTGCTTTATACCATGTATTGCAATTTGAGGTTCTGACAACTTACATTGCACATTATTTTCAGCCCAGATAATTATCATATATTTGAATAGTGAATGTAGAATCACTGTAGATGATAATGAAAAGACTGCAATTAAGACAAAAAACAGAAAAAGCAAAAACTGATGATTTTACTTTGCAGAAGTTTTTCAAAAATATTTTGAAATTCTAGTTAACTATATAGCAGATGCATGGCAAAAGTGATTTTAAAAAAATAAACATAAATAAATACATACATAAATAAATAAAAAATAAGCACAAAATAGATTTGAAATAGCCTATTTATGAACAAATACTGTAGCTTATTAAAATTAATAAAAGGTATTATTAGGTAGGCATGATTATTCTTATTTTAAGATTTTAATGATTATGTATCCCATATATAAATTTGAATTTTCATTAGATTTTTCTTACATGTTATTTTCTATTTGGAAGTAAAAACCAGGATCCAAGAGGAATATGATATTGTATTGCCCTAAGTTAAATACTATACTTCTGCCTGGATTGAATGAATGAAAACAGAATCATTAAAAATTTCACTTTTAGAATTGTCCAGAGATAGTATTTTAGTTATAATTCCTTGTCAATAAACCAACAAAAAAATAATATTTTTCTGTCTATAAAAAATGACTGAAGAAGCAATTTGATATATCTGTACTCTCTTCGAGTAATACACAAATAGACTCACAAAATATTACCATTTTGCTAGTTAAAATATATATTATTTTAGGAATTAGGGCCACTATTTATATCTGAAAAAATACGGTCTAATATTGGTTCCTCCTGTAGAGCCTTTTGAATGTATTCTACAGTGATTTTCATATGTGGCTAACATAAAGAACTCTTTTCTTTTTTTCTGAAGAGGAGCTTTGTATAATTTTGTAAATCTCCAACAATCTTACTCTAAAATAAACAGTAGTTTTTACATGACATAGGTCATCTACGATGTCACCAAAATTGCAACAGTGACAGAGATGGAGCAACATTACCACATAAAACAGTAATCACTTCCAAATGTCCTTAAACAATTTAAATCCTAAATAATGACTAATGGTAGTGGCTTGATTTGGTTGTTGGTGGTGGTATTTTTGTTTTTGTTTATTTTCTTGTTTTTAATAATTTGCTAGGATTGTCACATGTTATAATTTTGATTGAAGCATTTTTCAAAGTCAATTTCATAGAAGCTTCTTAAGAAGGAATTAGTGAGCTTAGAAATATTTCTTCAAGTATCATATTTATCATTTTTATTTTATTATTTTTAAAACTTTCTCACATTTCTTGTTGAAATCAGGAGATAAATATTTACAAAATCTATTTTTCTGGAGTTATCTGGGGAAAAAAAATTCCCTGGTTCTTACTGGCATTTTATTTATTTATTTTCCTTTATTGTTGAAGATGTCCCCTTTGTTTGTTTTTTCCCATTGACCACCTCCACCTGCACTCACCCCTCCCAGACTTTCACCACTCTATCGTCTGTGTCCAATTCCTCCATTCTTTCACATAGCTTATATCCAGTTTTAGATATTTCCATAGCATTTCACATAATTTGGAGTCCATGAATTACATCTGCTTCCTAGTTTCATGAAAAGTTGAGTTTATAAGTTTTTTTCTCTCCTTATGGTGATTGCTGTAGCTTTTATTTTAAAGAATTTTCATGAGGAAAGGGAAAAATTTGACTTACATAGTCATGTCCATGCTTGAAATCTCACCTAAATTATTTTTAAATCTTTTTTCTATTTTTCTCAAACATGTAACTGCCTCTTTCACATGTTACATGGGCTCAGTCTCAGTAGACACTTCCAAACACTACTTTATAAAGGAAAATGAAACCACAAGACTGAATACACACAGATTCTAGTTACTATATCTCAACACCAAACTACTCAGATCTAAGTTTTAACAATCACCACTTAAAGACAATAACTCCTGCTGTGCTAAATTCAATATCCCTTCATCCTTGAACCAATGAAACTTTCTGCATCAATATATTTATCAGATATTCTTTCTGTGCTGTGTATTTTCATTCGTTTGACTGCAGTGTTTCATTAGCATTGAATTTCATTTCCAGCTACTATCCTATTGTTCAGCATCTGTCTTCTCATCTTTAGAGCCAAATTCCCAAAACAATTGTCTACATTTTATGATTTCATATTATCAGAGACAGAGAGTCAAACCAGGCTTAGTATCAGAGTTAAATATGGGGAATATGAAATAAAACTTTCAACTCTCAAATTTATTGTTGATGTACATCCTATTATGATAAGATTAATAATTTATTTTGTGTTTTTCCAAAATCAAAACTAGACTTGCTACAATGATTTTCTCATAAAAATAACATGCATTCATAATTCATTTTATTGACTATTAGTAAAAGGCATTCAATGATATAAAACTTGATAATATGAAGATATGTAGTATGTCAAAAATTAAGGAGGTAATGGTTTTTTGTTGCTTCACTAAGAACATAAATATTCCTCACCCTATTCTGTTGAAGGTGTTCTTACCTTAAATGAGAAGAGAATATGCCTTTAGCTCTCAGAGTATTATAATAGTTTACTGAGTTACATCATTTTAGAAACTTTAGAGCTTATGTTTTGAGACTAAAACATCATAATATAATTTAAACAAAAAAATAGAAAAAGCAGAGAAATTAAGTACTGTCTAGATATTTTGTCCTGGGACGTATAACTGAACAAAAATAACTTTAGCACCTAAATTGCTAATTTATTAATATTCTATTTGTATTGTGCCGTTTCACCTGGGTGGATATTCTGTTCTTTGGATTGAAAAAGTTATATATGACCACTAAATTAAGCTTATATAAACAAAATTTAGGATAATACTAATTTGATGTGAAATAAAAATTAATTGATTTATATTTAAATACTTTTATGTAGAAAGAAGAAGGTAAATGTTTAATATTGTATTTAACAAATATGTTTATATTAAAATTTAATTTTTAATTGAGGGAGATACTTTAGACTTCAAACATTTAGGATCAGAGATTTCTTATTTCAATGATAACAACTAGATATGGGGAATCAGTTTTACATGGATTTTTTGACTGTTAAAGTTAGGTACTTGGGGAAGTTGAGTTAGTGCTTTCAGGTTGCTAAAGACCATTTAGAAAATCTCCACTTCTTTGTACTAATGAAAAAGTGTAAATAAAATAGGACCTCACAGGACCATGCCAGACATGACTGGAAGAGTGGAAGAAAAAAATGCATGAAAGGAACGTTTATCCTCCTGAGAAACCAAGGGCAAGCACAATAATGAATAAAATTAGATTGTGGGTGGTCCATTAGTGTTGGAATAATGCATTTTAAAAAAATGAAAAACCAAGTTCCTATTCTCTGTTAGCACATGGTTACACAGACAAACCAAAAAATAAATACTAATAAGAGCAGAAAGAGAGATATAGAAAAAGCATTAAGCCAGAGTATATATTAGTTGAGAACTCATTATAGAACTATTAATATGTAACATATGCCTATATGTATATATATAGTAAGAAAATGTAGGTGAGTACAGGCAGTGTGGCTAAGTGGTTGAGCATCAACCTATGAACCAGAAGGTCATAGTTCGATTCAGGGCACATGCCTGGGTGGCAGGCTAGATTCCTGGTGGGGATGTGCAGGAGGCAGCCACTCAATGATTCTCTCTCATCATTAAAGTTTCTATCTCTCTCCTCATCTCCCTTCCTTTCTTACATATATTTATTTGAAACTATATGTATAGTTTCAAATATCCTCTATAATAATAAAAGCATAATATGCTAATTAGACCGAACAGCCAAATGACCTTCCGGACGACCTTCTGCTCAGTCCCTCCCTGGGTGGCGTTAGGCAGATGAAGGCTGGCCAGCCTGCCCCACAATTGGGTGAGATAGCACTCTCTGTGTCCACCTCTCACCCTGTGGGCCCGGCCACTCCCCTCAGCTCCAAGGAGCCCTCTGCGTTCCACAACAGCATGCTCTGCCCTCACATTCTGCTTGCCCTAAATGAGAAGGAAGAGAGCAGTTGGCCCACAGACAACTACACAGAAAGATAGGGCTCATGGCTGGCAAGTGCAGTGGCAGTGGTGAGAGTCTCTCCTGCCTCCGTGGCAGCACTAAGGAGCAGCGAGCAGGCGGCAGTAAGGAGTGACGGGTCCTGGACTGTGAAAGGGATTTCCAACTGTTGTTTCCAGCAGGCAGAAATCCCCTGAGGGGTCCCAGACTACAAGAGGGTGCAGGCTGGGCTGAGGAATCCTCCCCCCCCCCACAGCACGAATTTCGTGCACCGGGCCTCTAGTATGTTAATAATATGCTAAGGCTGTTCAACTGCTCACTATGATGTGCAATGACCACCAGGGGGCAGACAGTCGACCAGTCGCTATGACGTGCACTGACCACCAGGGGCAGACGCTCCAACTGGTAGGTTAGCCTGCTGCTGGGGTCCGGCAGATCAGGACTGAGTGAGATGGGCCAGACATGCCCTGGAGCCCTCCCACGGTCTCTCTCCAGCTGGCCTACCTCCTGCATCCTTCCCTGGCCCCAATCATGCACTGATGGGGTCCCTCTGCCTGGCCTGCACCCTCTTGCAATCAGGAACCCTTGGGGGATGTCAGAGAGCCAGTTTCAGCCACGATCCCACAGGCCAGGCCAAGGGACCCCACTGTTGCACGAATTCGTGCACTGGGCCTCTAGTATAAATATAATGACACAGTGAAAAGAGGAGATCTTAAACTTTCAGCCTAGAATATTTTTTTTTCTCTGTAAGTATAATTAAAATGTAAAATAGAGAACGTAGGCTTTGTCTTATTTTGAAAGGTAGAAAAGTTTTAGAATCTTTTAAAGTTGTCAAATGTAGTTTTTGAATTATTTGTCAATTATAAGATTACATTTTTTTAAAAATATGCTTTTATTGGTTTTTAGAAAGAGAGAAAATGAGAGGGAGAGAGAAAGAAACATTGATGATAGAAAAACAACAATCAGCTGCCTCCTGCACGCTCCCTACTGGGGATCAAGCCTACAACCGAGTCATGTGCTCTGACTGGAAATCAAACCATCACCTTTTGGTGCCTGAGATGATTGCCAACCAATGAGTTATATAGGCCAGGGCCCTTTTTCTTGAATTAATCAGCCTTGGTTAGTATTTTTTACATTAGAAAATTTAGTTCATATTTTAAAATTTCAATTTGATGAAAATCAGACACTCTTTAGAGCTTGAGCCTACAGATCAACAGATTATCATATTTGGCACATTCTCTCTATACACAGAATGTACTTTTCCCACATTATATTCTGGTAATTATTCCATATCGTTCAGATCTTAATGTAAATATCACTTTTCCAAGTAACTCATCTCTGAGAATCAAAATTATATGAACTTTTCCTCTAATGATCTCTCATTTCTATTTTGACTTTTTTCAGTGTTTATTATAATTTGTAATCATATATGCATGGTATGTGCTCAATAATTACCTACATAAATGAAAAATAAAGAAAGAATGTAGAAGTTTAAATAGCATTTAACAGAGTAACACTGGTGCATTTGACTATGGACATTCTCTTCCCAGAATTGTGGTTGTTAAACAGTGATTTCTTGGGAGGAGGTTGGTGGCATTATATAAATGTTATGAATTCACTATTTTCATATGTTTTCTACTCTGTGTTTATAAAATGATTAAATCACATGATGATATTTTAATTATCATAGCTAATCAACTATTTAGATAAATATTTCCATTTTTGTTTTTTTATTTTTTATTTTCCATTTTTGTTTCTTTGTACTAGTATGTATTTGTCAAATTAATCACTCCATAATAATTTAGTTCATGATTACTATGTGTTGGTAATCTTCTAACTGACTACCCATAATATACATTTTTATGGTTTCAAAACCATAAAATTAATGTTATTCTCAAATATCTTTCTAATTTAACTGAAATTTTTAGTTGAAGTTGAGTGTATTCCTTCACAATGTCTTTTCACTTTTGAATAGGCATCACATTTTATTCAAATAATTATGTGCTACTAAGTAAAGAATGAGTTAGAAAGAAAATTACACTATTAGTAAAATGTAAGTTTTTAATTTCACATAATGATGATAACATTTTTTACTATGATATTGAAATTTAACATTAGAAAAGTTTCATTTTTAGCTAAAATATATTTTAGTTATGCTCTTTTATTATTACCACTGATAATGCTTTATGTTAGCTCTGGTTCTCAAAAACATAAAGAATATTTAGACTAATATGTATATATATATATATATATATATATATAGCTGTCCCAGAATATATTTTCTAAATGTTTTTCATAAACAATTGATTCATCCTATATAATAAAAGCTTAATATGTAAATCTACCAAAAGGCAGAACTGGTCATTATGATGCACACTGACCACAAGGGGCAGACACTCAATGCAGGAGCTGCCCCCTGGTGGTCAGTGTGCTCCTACAGGGAAGTGCCACTCAGCCAGAAGCCAGGCTCACAGCGGGTGAGTGCAGCTGCAGTAGCGGGAGCCTCTCCCACCTCCGCGGCAGTGCTAAGGATGTCCAACTGATGGTCATCAGTCAGACAACACCCGAGGGCTCCTGGACTGTGAGAGGGTGCAGGCCGTGCTGAGGGAACCCCCCCCCGCCCAAGTGCATGAATTTCATGCACTGGGCCTCTAGTGTAATCCTATGGTCCTTACCATCGTGGAATTTAAACTCTAGTGAATGACACAATTAAGTAAGGAGACTGTTACACTGTAGTATAAAATTTTTATTTTGTAAATTTATTATTATACCAGATATTCATTGAACACCTAATATATATATTAGGCATTGGTCTAGGTACTAAGAATCCAATGGTCAATGAAACAGATAGGTCCTGCTATGTAACTTAAATTCTAGTTTTTAATATACAATAAAAATTTTATTATCTATATATAATATAGATCATATATATATAATCTTCATTAAATATCCTATTTATACACCAATCTCTTTTAAATTGTGATTCTGAGTCACTTTAGTGATTTGTTAATCTCTGGATAAACTAGTAACACCAATTTGGGGGCCTAGAAACTGCGTCTGACATCCTGCTATGTAAGGGCCACATAAAGTTACTGAACTTGTACTCAGTGTCTTTCATATTCTGCCTAACTGTTGAAAACATTTTGTGGAGTCATAAATCTTATGACCAAGAAGTATATTTTTATTAATTACTAATATTGTTTATTTACAGAAGGGACTTAGAGTATTCTTATATAATTTCTAAGCAATTTTCTGATTGTGAAATGCTGCACTGAAAAGTGACAAAGTTCTTATAAATTTACAATTAGAACTAAAAGGAATGATAACTATGCATTTCTATTTAGTTTACCAATTAAAAAAACAGTGGGAATGAAAGTTAAGGTAAGAGATATCCCTCCCACTTTTTACCAATAGGAGCCTCAAAGCAAGCAAATAATGATCATGGTGTTTCAAAATTAGTGCTCTTTTTAAAAATAAAATGTTCTTTCTACTCAGTAGAGCACTGAAAAGAAAGGAGGTAAACAAAAGACATTTTCATGAAGTCCAGAGATATAACAAAAGAAGCATATTGCATACACATACCATGTTGTGAGGGGATTGAGTATCAAAGTAGTTACTTTTAACACTGTATGGGCATTAGAGTTACCTGGAGGAGCTTTAAAAATACTGAAGCATTGACTTACCCCCACTCTCAAATGAAATCAAATTCTTCATGGGCATGTAGACATTAAGCATCTATGTTTGGAAGCCTTCCCTCATGCTTATGAAGTTTGCTCGGTGCTGAGAATCACTGAAGTATAATGAAAAGCGATTTCCCCTATGTATTAAGCAAATGAAGATGTTCCTCCCAGCTGCTTTTATTTTTGCTCATTCTTTATTTAGAGCATAATTATACTTTGTTCTAGTTTGGTCCAAACTTACATTTAAATGTTCTCCGAACCTATATTGAAAGAATGTTTTACTGTTCCTAGAAAGAGTATAGTAATTCAGTTTACAAGAATCTAGAAAATACAGTTTAGGAAAATGCGTTGGAGCTCTACCTCCTTAAAGTGGATAGTACAAAAAACAGATAAATCAAGAAAGAAGAATTAGGCCTATAATTAGCATTTATTTTGTAACACATATTAGGGTCAAATCTGTAACTGAACAATGAAGACAGAAGCTATGCCATCCACTGAGCATATGTGCATTCTCAAAAGTGAAAAAGAGCCAAATTGAGCATCTATATTAACATATGTGCATCTAGTATTACTACCAGCACTATGAGGATGCATATGATCCAAAGCAAATATAGATGAGATTTAGAGTTTTCAAATATTAAAACCATGGTTCCATTCCCATTCTAATACCTTGCAAAGGTACAAAACAAAAGGACTCTAAACTATGCCAGACTCTGATTCATCATTAGCATTGTTTTCCATCGGGAGTAGAAAATATAATGCAGTCACACTTCAGGGCCCAGATGCTTTGCTGATACCAAGCGTCCCAGACCACCTGTTTTCACATACTCACATGCACTTTAGTCTATCATTTACGGATGCCCCATGCACATATTTGGCAGTTTGCTTGCCCACTGCTTTGGCAATTTTCCAAAGACAAATAAGTACATTGCACTTTACAATTTCTATGTTCAATGCTTTCCAAATTCAGTTGTTACCATCTCTAGAAGCATTAAAGAGACAGTATAAACATGGCAAATTGCATAAGCAAAATAATGCTAACTAAAGTTTATTAACCCAAGGAGTTTAAATGGGATTACATATGATTTTAAGAAACACCTCATATCAACGGAATATGTACAAAACAAATGAATTAGATGACTTACTGTTTTTGTGTTCTTTAATTCTGGGAATCACAAAGTATGGAAACAGTGAGAATAAATTTTGTGTAGGCTTTTAATTCTATTATTTTGTTAGACCCTCAGTACTATTTAGGAACACACTAGAAAACTGAGTGAACAAATAGCAATCTTTAAATACTTAACCTGTTTTTCACTTCAAGAGCTGGGGCTAAATATATCCAGTGATTCTTAATGAAAGCTGGCATTTTTTTTTCAAGAATATATATATTTGAGCACATCCTACCTTTATAGAAAGAAAAATAAAGCCCATATGCAATATGTAAACTCCATTTTAAAGAAAAATGCCTACTTGACTAATTTATTTTTAAGACAGCATTTAATTTTGTAATATAATGGCATCTTAATTAAGTATTAACAAAGTGTAAGAAATAAAATAAGAATCATTGAAGTTAAAGTAAGTAATGGATAAACAAGGCCTAGTTATATGTTATAAATCCTAGAGTCATTTAGAAAAAAAACAACAAAACACACACACAAAGCACTCAACTCTGCCCCAGGTGGTTCATAGGAAGCAAACTATTAAGGGAATGCTTCATGTATTGATTAATAAAAAATTAAAATGCGCAGAGCATTTGGCTAGATAACAAGGGTAAACAAGACCTATAAGAATTAGATATTATCCCCCCAAATTAAGAGCTCACATTCTTGTGTTGAAATGCATGTATGCCTCTCACTCCACACCATATACATGAAGAGAAAATGAATATATTATATTTAAAAACACTATTGTAATTGCAGGGGAGGTGTATACAACTCATATTAGAAGTGGCTGGCTCTTTTATTTTGGAAAATATATTAATAGTTTGTTTTAATGAGTCAAGTATGCTCCCTCTTGCCCATCTCTCTACTGAGAATAGAATGGGAGTGTGTTCCACACACTTCCAAATTGTACTGCTTGAATAATAAATTAACTTGAAATATAAATTGACATCATATTGTGCTCAAGTCAATACACATCAAGTGAGAAAGAAGTGTCTGATGGCAGGCATAATTCAATAACTTTTAGAATGACATTCTATATTTATTTTTCAATTATTGCCTGTAGTTTTCTGGCAATAATACTCCCATATTTCTCCCAAACTTTGGGAAAAGTGTGTTAAACGCAACAGTCATGAATCTGCATTTTTTGCACAGTTTGGGGAAAAGCACCTGGTGTGTTGTGAAGTAGTGAAGAGAGAACAGCAGCTGGGGGTCTGAGGATAGTGGATAAGACACAGGCAGCAGAGAAGAAAGCTACTCCACATACAGGTGGGTAGCAGATAGGAGATACTCTCTAAAAGCACTGATAGGAGTTTACATTTGGAAGAGGAATGCTAGGGGAAGCAACTACAAGGAGAGAAGTTAGCCAAGCACAATTCCAAAAATCCCAGAGAAGAATAGGACTTCTTACAATATATGACATTAAAAGCTAAATTATTTTAATCTGAAGAATTAGTAATATCTGGGATGTTAAAATATATGTTCTCTGATAAGGGCTATAACCAAGTACACAGATGTTTTACGGACAACTAGAGCAGCAGTTATATCCAACCTCCCCCATTTATAACCCATATGGTATCAGCGAAGAATGGCCTGCTCTGGGATATGTTAAGAATGCCAATGTCGTTGGATATGTGCCTATAACAAATGTGTTTAAAGCACTTGGCATATCATAGGCACAGAATACATCTTAGTTTCCTTTCCTAGTTGTCCTATTCATCCTAATCTCCAATAAGAACACTAAGAGATGGGCCTGATTCCAATAAGAAGTCAAAAATGTTTTGTGAAAAATATTTACTTTGAAAAAATGGCGGCAGAGTAGGTGTTTGGTAAAATTTACAAAAACAAACAAACAAAATTTACTTTGAGTTGGGCCTTGAAAAATATGTATGTAAAAAGTACTTTTATGGATTTATTGGGAGAAACATAATATAATTATAAGGGAATTTAAGAGTATATATGGATGTCCTTAAATGTAAGAAGTATTCATAGAAACAGAAGTAGTGAAGTGTAGCTAGCTAGAGTTGAGATTTTTGATGTGTGCTGGGCAGGGTTCTGGCCCCTGCGATCTTTGCCTGCCCACATTATGACTGAGAATACCTTATATGCGAAGGAAAAGGAAGAGGAAGGCAGGAAGGTTCTTCAGAGAGGTGCAATGTAAGGACTTAACCTCCCCATACTGGCTTTGAAGATGGAGGAAGGGGGCCATGATCTCAAGAATGCTTGTGGCTTCTAGAAGCTGAATACATCCCTCAGCTCACAACCAGCAAGAAAATGGGGGCGTCAATCCTAAACCATAAGGAACTGAATTTTGCCTACTCCAGAAGTTCCTGTGGTTTGTTGACACCTTGATTTTAGCCCGCTTAGAACAATACAGGACTTCTGACATACAGAAATGTAACAGACTATAGTTTTGAGCCAATAAGTTTATGGTGATTTGTTACAGCAGCAAAGAAAAACAATACATGATATGAGGATGGGGGAAAACAGAATCAAATGGCACAGAGATGTTGAATGCAAATTGTTTCCCAGTGCTAGTGGAGATGAGAGAATTATTACTTTGCATTGCATGTCCTTTTCCCCCTCACAAATATTTATTTAGAAACAATCATGTAATATTTTATGGGAGCAGATAGACAACAATAAATCAATAACAGTTTCTGTTTATGTGGTTTGGTTGTTGTGGTCACAATCTGATATTCATTAAATGGCCTAAGAGTAAATACTACAGTCTAACTGGTTTGGCTCAGTGGATAGAGCGTCGGCCTGTGGACTGAAGGGTCCCAGGTTCGATTCCGGTCAAGGGCATGTACCTTGGTTGTGGGCACATCCCAGTAGGGGGTGTGCAGGAGGCAGCTAATGGATGATTCTCTCTCATTGATGTTTCTAACTTTCTATCCCTCTCCTTTCCTCTCTGTAAAAACAATATAATAAAATGTATATTAAAAAAAAAGAGTAAATACTACAAAATATCCCAAGTATAACATAACATACACCAAACAAGGTCAAGAGGCTGGTACTGTACAGAAATACTAGACATCTAAAGGCATTCATTAAGAAAAGATTGCTACAAAATGACAGGTTTGCACTTACTTTTCTTCCTTAGTAGAAACTGTTGGTTTTGTTGTTGTTGCTGTTGTTTTTCTGTTTCAATAATTGTTTGGTTCTGTTTTAAAAATCCCATAGAATGTTCATTACCAACAATGTGTTTTCTGTGATTCATGGTGTTGAGGGTGATACAGATATTTTCATCAGAGTAAAGAGACATTTAAATTTCAAAACCAATATATGTATAATTATTACATACTTATAAGACCAGTGGTATCTTTGAAAATATTTCTACATATTTCATAAGTGTTCATTGATATTCTAGAAATATAACTCGTCTAACCAGCACTCTGTTGGTTTTGATATTAATATGTTTCTAATTATTCTAAGATAATTTTGTGATGTTATAAGATTTGATCTGTAAAGTAATGTGTAGCCTAATAAATGAAAATCATAGCAATTTCTAGGCACACCTGGGGCTGCAATTCATTCTTTCTCCTTTAGAATAAATCAATGTGTAACACAAAAACCACTCGATAGAGTATGTTTTGGATTGGTGAATCAAAGATGCACAAAAGGTTAAATACATAGGATTACTCCTATTTATATCTTTTTCTGATTAATTAGAATTTGTCTGCGTATTGTTTTTTGTAACAGAAGGCACCATTTTGGGGGGTAACAGAACACATCTGAATTGTTCTGTATCTCCTGAAATTATAGCCAGATTCTAACATTATCAAAGTGATCGTAGGGATAAAAAAGGTTTGTAGCAGGAACCCAAGAGAGTGTTCATGACATTAGCTGAATAACATTTCATCCCTTAACTACTTTCTTAGGTGTCAAAGACATGTATTTCCACTCTAATATCTTTTCTAATATCTTTCTGTTTTATTCTAAACCTACTTTTTTAAACATCTCCTAAAGAAGAACTGTGTATCAATGCACTGCTCTCCTTGCTTTTCTTTCCCTCGCCCCCAGTTCAGGTTCTGTCCTTTTCACCCTCTTACCATTTTATTAGCTCATTATTTTTCTCCTGCATTACCAAAATTTGTCTCTTTCTGCTTCGTTTCAATTGGATGATGCCAGATTCCATTGTTACTAAAATAATCTTTCTGAAATCCAAAATTATAATTTTATTTTTGAACAAAATATCATACCTTCTAAATTAGATCCTAACTCCTTATGCAGCATATAAGGATATTTGTACAGTTGGTCTATTCTCTAACTGTGGTCACAGTAAACCCCATCAAGCCCCTAAATCCATGCCCATTGAGATCTGATCATATCAATCACTTAAAAGTCTCCCAAGGGAATGGGTTTTCCTGTCTTTTTATGCATTTCCAGAAATCGGTTTTGTTTTTGTTTTTGTTTTCCTACCACTTAATTCACTTTTCCTTTCTCTTACATAAATCTTCTTCTACAAAAAAGAAAAAGTTATAACCTAAGTATTACCACTAATGGAAAGCCATACCTAGATTTCGCTCTGTG
The DNA here is from genome assembly GCF_000147115.1 of Myotis lucifugus. NCBI lineage: Eukaryota > Metazoa > Chordata > Mammalia > Chiroptera > Vespertilionidae > Myotis > Myotis lucifugus. Next base: position 795,769 of record NW_005871190.1, on the reverse strand, counting down.
TACTCAAAGTCCCCTCTGCTTCCGTTGCTTTTAACACATATCAGATTTTATTTTAATAGAAAATTGTTCCACATTTCACTTTTCTGAGGACAGTGACTCTTTGTTCATTATATTTTTCTCAATTCTGAGTAAAGATTCTCAAAGACTAGTACTTAAGAAAATGAATTGGTCAATGGCTTAACAAAATTAATTAAAATTTGCCAAAGGCTGATATGAGACATGGCCTTATATCGAACAGATCCACAACCTTTATAAAATTCATAAATTTCCTCCATATGAA
>NW_005871190.1:734453-783304 GCF_000147115.1 Myotis lucifugus | reverse complement strand
GCAGCTTTATCACTGAGGCAGCAGTGAAGCAGCCAGGCCCTGCAGAGAGCAGAGAACCACAGGGAGTGGGCCTAAGCCATCAGTAGGACATTCCCTGATGGCTCCTGGATTGGAGAGGGTGCAGGTTGGGCTGAAGGACCCCCCCCACCGTGCACAAATTTCATGCACTGGGCCTCTAGTCATAATATAAACAGCACTGCACATTATTTTATTTCAAAAAATGTAAATGAGTAGATACATAAAGATCAGTACTGCTGATGGTGCCAAGTGATCGGGACTGGCACCAGGCACCAGCAGTGGGTGCGAGCGGTGGCTCCAGCGCTAGCAGTGGGTGTGAGCAGGGCCAATGCTGGCAGCAGGTGCAAGTGCTGGGCAGGATTGCAGTGTGCGGGAGCAAAGAATTTTCAGTAACCACCAGAGGCTCGCCCCCATGACAGTGACCAGCGCCCACCTTGCTCTGGTGCCTCCATTCACCTGCTCCACCATCCCACTTCAGCCAATGCCCGCCATGTTCTGCACATGCCCCCTGGTGGTCAGCAAACATCATAGTGACCAGTTGATTGGTTGTTCTGCAATTTGGTCTGTTTGCATATTAGCCTTTTATTATATAGGATAGTACTGGAAGTCCTAGCCACAGTGATCAGACAAGATGAAATAAAAGGCATCTAAATAGGAAAGAAGGAAGTAAAACCCTCATTATTCACAGATGACATGATATTGCACATAGAAAACTCTCAAGACTTCACCAAAAATCTACCAGATTTAATAAAGGAATTAGGCAATGTAGCAGGATACAAAATTAACACCCAGAAATCAATGGCATTTTTATACACTGATAATGAATTATCAGATAAAGAAACTAAATAAACAATACCATCTGCCATTGTAACAAAATATTAATATACTTAGGAATAAATTTTACCAAGGATGTAAAAGACTTGTACTCAGAAAAGTACCAGATGTTGAAAAAAGAGATAGAGGAAGATATAAACAAGTGGAAGAATATACTGTGTTCATGAATTAATAAAATTAACATAATTAAAATGTCCATACATCTCAAAACAATCTACAGATTCAGTGAAATCCCTATTAAAATACCAATAGCATATTCATAAATCTAGAACAAGTACTCCAAAATTTTATATGGAACCTAAAAATACCCGAATACCTGCAGTAATCTTGAGAAAGAAGAACAAAGTTGGAGGGATCATAATACTAGTAATCAAGGTATACCACAAAGCCATGGTAATCAAAACAAAAAAAAAGGCACATAGATCATTGGAACAGAACAGAGAACCCAGAAATTGACACAAGCCATTCTGCTCAATTAATATTTGACAAAGGAGGCAAGAACATACAATAGAGTCAGGACAGTCTCTTCAATAAATGGTGTTGGGAAAATTGGACAGATACATTCAAATAAATGAAACTGGACCACCCACTTACACCATACACAAGAATTAACTCAAAATGAATAAAAAGGCTTAAATATAAATCATGAAACCATAAAAATCCTAGAAGAAATCATAGGCAGCAAAATCTCAGACATCCCTCCTAGAAATATGTTTCCTGATACATCTTCTAGGGCAAAGAAAATTAAAGAGAAAATAAATAAATGGGACTAAATCAAAATAAAACATCTGCACAGAAAAAGAAACCGTCACCAAAATGAAAAGGGAGCTCACTATATAGGACAGCATATTTGGCAATAATACACCTGATAAAGGTTTAATATCCAATATATATAAGAAACTCAAACAACTTAACAAAAGCAAAACAATTCAATTAAAAAAATGGGCTAAGGATCTAAATAGACACTTCTCCAAAGTGCACCTACAGATGGCCAAGAGACATATGAAAGAATGCTCAAAGTCACTGATCATGAGAGACATGCGAATGCAAATGAAAATGAGGTATAACCCACTTTATACCAGATCCAGTGTACTTGATGGACCATACCAGATTACAACTCTACACATCCACAAGTGACACACTCAAGGGGCAGACTCAGTGGACACCAAAGCCCCACTGAAGCAAGTCCTGCTTTATAGGGTTGTCTCCTGCACAGCAGCTCTTCCACTGTATTCAAAGCTCATCCTCACAGCCAATTTGGCCTGGAGCTCAACTCCTCCAAGTGATGCCAACAGCAATCAAAGCTAAACTATAACAAGATTGTGCATACAGCCCACACAGGGACACACCTAGAGTGCTCAGTTCAGGTGACTGCGGTGGCTGAGCCACTGGGCCCTATAGAACACCTACTACACAAGGCCACTCTACCAATTCAGGTGACATAGCAGCTCTACATAATGCATAGAAAGAAACACTAGGAAGCAGCCAAAATGTGGAGGCAAAGAAACGTGCCACAAATGAAAGAACAGAAGAAATCTCCAGAAAAAGAAATAATGAAATGAAAGCAATCAAACTACTGGATACAGAGTTCAAAAGAATGGTTATAAGGTTGCTCAAGGATCTATATGAGAGTTTCAGTGGACTCAATGAGAGCTTCAAGGTATTAGTGAGACTTTCAAGGATCTTAGTTAGAATTTCAAAGATATTAAAAAGGACCAGTCAGAAATTAAGCATACACTAACTGAAAAAAAAAGGATACTTTACAGGGATTCAATAGCAGAGTAGAGGATTTCAAGAATCAAATCAATGATATAGAATATGAGGAAGCGAAAAACACCCTATAAAAAGAACAAAAAGAAAAAATAATAAAAAAGTATGAAGATAGTATAAGTAGCCTCTGGGACAACTTCAAGCGAACCAACATTTGAATTATGGGGGTGTCAGAACGAGAGAGAGAACAAGATATTGAAAACCTATTTGATGAAATAATGACAGAAAACTTTTTCTACCTGGTAAAAGAAATAGACTTACAAGTCCAGTTAGCACTGAGTCCCAAACAAGAGGATCCCAAAGAGGCCTACATCACGACACATCATAATTAAAATGCCAAGGGCCAAGGACAAAGAGAAAATCTTAAAAGCAACAAGAGAAAAGCAGTTAGTTACCTACAAGGGAGCACCCATATGACAGCTGATTTCTCAACAGAAACTTTGTACGCCAGAAAGGGAGTGGCAAGAAATATTCAAAGTGATGAATATCACTCTACCCAGAAAAGCTGTCATTTAGAATTGAAGGTCAGATAAAGAGTTTCACAGACAAGAACAAGCTAACGGAGTTCTTTACCACCAAACCAATATTACATAAAATGTTGAAGGGTATTTTTTAAGAAGAGGGAAAAAAATAAAAATATATGAATAATAAAATGGCAATAAACACGTATCTATCAACAATTGAATGTAAAAATCAAAATAAATGAACAAGAAATCTAATGAATAAAGTAAGCTGGTGAATAAAATAGAATCAGAGGCATGAAACAGATTCACTAAACTCAGAAGGAAGGGGTAGGGGAATGGGAAGAGATTAACTAAAGATCTTACCTATGGACATGGACAGTAGGGTGGTGAAGGCCTGGGGTGGGTGGGAACCAAGTAGAGGAGGGTAATGGGGGAAATGAGGGGACATCTCTAATACTCTCAACAATAAAGATTTTTTTAAAAAGAAAAGAAAAAAAATTGACATGGGATAAGTTATTCTTAATTAAGTCCTAGAACCAAAACTCCGCAAAAGAATAGTAGACAACGTGGAGTCAATTTCTGTTTTACTGTGGGCTATGAGTTTAATGAGTGAGATAAAATGAAGAGGCAGGGAGAGGGTCATTTGTTAACGATGTTAGGGGCTACTATATAAGGTGTTTTACCTAAACCATGGAACTGATTCCCACAGCAATCCTGTGCTACCTGTATTATGGGGCTCCGGTTACATAGAGAAAACTGACCCTCAGGAAGTTGATCATTCTTTTATGGTCAATCTAATAATTTTTGGAGTCAAGAATTAATCCAGGTCTTCTCTTTGTACTCATTTCCAGGAATAGACACTGCAGTGGTAAAGGTTTGAGTCAGGGGTGTTTATAGAAGACAACTCAAGCTGCAAATAAGAGAAACATTTATCATGCTAGAGTAGTAGCTCTTGAAGCTGAGGTCAGGGAGAGAGCCAAGCCTGGAGAATAAGCAAGAACTTTAAAATGGAATGCAGAGAAAGAACCAGGCAATATTCTCTACTTTCCTTTTTGTTTGCTTGTTTTGTTGTTGTTGCTGTTTCTCACTGCTTTTTTATGACATTTGCTTCATTTTTTCCCCTGTGAAGTTCAGCCTATTCAGCTTCTCTGTCCATAAAGTAGAAGATTGTCAACTCATCACAGCTCAGATGATAGATCTCCTGCTTCCAACAGGCTGCTCTTTCCAGGAGAGAGAATTTGATAAGCACAACTTGGGTCAACTTATTTATCACTCCAATCAAGTGTGGTAGGAAAAGTCTGGATTCTGAGTATAAATATTGTTCACTGGGTCCAATCTGGTTCAGTTTAGAGGAAGACAATGAACAGGGCCAAACCCTAATTTTTTTTTCTTGTTTCATTTGTTGTGGAAGTGAAAAGGAAGATAAAAGACCAAAAAAAAAAAAAGAGTGAGAATTATATTTTTTTCCCTAGTTGCAAACATTACTCAAGGACAGTTAGGTAATAAAAGAAAGTCTGAAATCTGGTGTCCACTAACTTCTTTAGAGAGGATTCCCTGTGAGAATTCAGATAGATGAAAGAAAGTTTAGGTACAATTATAACAATATTTGCTCTAATATTCTAATCCAATTGGTTTTGTGTTGCCAAATAATTTCTTAGAATTGCCAGACTACTTTCTAGACAAGAAACAATGCATAGTTATGGAAATTTTAAGATTAACATAAAATGCATCCTCTTCTTTGCTTTTCAAAAACAAAATCATAAAAATATAAATGTTGCAGAAAATAGGAAAAAGTCATAGATTTGATAATGAGAAAAAACAATAATCTATGTTAGACAATATGCACAACTAAATATCTAATGAGTACGAATACTGCTAAGTAAGAGATATCACCACATACATGGAAATAAATATATAGGCTGACTGTATTTTATATATATATATATATATATATATATATATATATATATATATATATATATGACAAGCGACCAGAACTCGGGAACAACCGGAATGACTGGAACCACCAGTCGCTATGATGCGCACTGTGGCTGGCCAACGGGCCCAATCAGGGGGCCGGCTGGCCAACCTCCCATGTCTCCTCCCTTCCGCCATCCCAGCCCGATTAGCCCCCATCAGGGCAAGCCAGCTGGACCCCACCCATACATGAATTTGTGTACCGGGCCTCTAGTAAAAAGATAAAATCATAATGATGCATTTTTTTTTAATTGCTAAAGCCACAATTTGAGTCAGAGTATTGCAGGATAATTATTTTGGTGGATATCTCAGATTTCAGAATTGAAAAGATTTCCTGCTGTTAAAGCTTAAAAGGCCCCACAGATACAGGTTATTATTTTATTTCTGATCAGAAATATCTTTAGCAGCTGATCCCAGCTGAGTTCCAGAGTTGTGAATTGCTGTTGTTATTTCATTTCTAACCTCTTGACACTACTCTAGCAGGGGGGAGGCACAATATAGAGAAAAGGTCAGAGCTTATATAGAAATTCACTGGGTATAAAGGCATGTTTTAAGTTAAGAACATTAGATTTTGGGCTCCCATTCTCAAAATAGCAAATGTCCATTCTTGTTAATAGTTGCATCATTTTATAGTTCTGATTTTGTTTATACATACTTATGTTTTTATTTATTTCATATGAGCTAATGGTTCACATGTTTAAAAATCCACTGTATTTTCAGATCATGAACTAAATAATTCATGGGTATATGTAAATTATATTAATTATATATTTATGAAATTATACAGAGGTGGGCAAAAGTAGGCTTACAGTTGTTCATAGGGAAAAAGACATGCAGGTGATGAGTATTACAATAGCTTTATTAACTGAAAATAGTGTCACAATGCAACTGTAAACCTCTTTGCTAACCCATGTATAATTGGTAAAAGAAATCTTTTGTATAGCTTATGAAAAAATATTTTCAAGAAAACTTTAAAATATTAATTTGAGCCCTGACAGAGTAGCTCAGTTGGTAAGAGCACCATCCCCCTAAGGTAAGGTTGTGGGTTTGATTCCCTAGTCAGGGCACATACAAGAATCAACCAATGAATTCATAAATATGTAGAATAACAAATGTTTCTTTTTCATCTCTCCCTCACCTTCCCTCTCTCTCTCTCTAAAAATCAATAAAGATAAAATATTAATTTGATGTAAATATAAATTAAAATTTAATTTTAATGTCCTTTTGGCTGAAATAATACTTTAGTATTTGGAATAAAATTATTCACCATATTTACTTACAATATTTAAATATATATTTTCAGAGAACATTTCTACTTTATAAACCTTTGAACTGCATCTTTTCATAATTAAAGTTTCAGAATGCCTCTAAAAATTTACATCTGAAAGTTAAAGAACTTACAATAGGAGAATTTCAAGAAAATACTTCAAGTCAGCAGAATCCCTTTGCTCTTAAAAAGTAAAATCTACAAATCAAAGTAGTTAAATAAGAAATGTTATGGGGCTTTCTTTCTCCCTCAGATGTATTTATTACTAGTGGAAATTTAATAATTAAGAAAAAAATTTTGTATTCTTATCTCCTGCTGTTATTGATTAGACTCCCATGATGGATTTGAAGTATCTATGTTTTTTATGATTATAATAATCTTGATTTGGAGATTGGTATAGTGGGTTGCTAGGCCTTTCCAATTATATGTCCTGTATCAGAACCTCTAGAGATTTCCAACAGAATATTATTTTTCCATTATCACTCCTGTTACATCTTGAGGTTTACTGAAAATAATCCTTAAACCACTCAGGTTCGCACAGTGAACCAGCCCTTCCTCCACATTGATAAAATACAAAAGCAACAAGCAAAAAATAAAATTAAATATTCTCACAATCATATGTAAGTTATGGTATATTTTGTCTTTGATATATGGTACAGAGAACAGTTCTTTCATACTTTTTTTCTTCTTAATTAACAACAAGATTAGCATGGTATGAGAATTTTTCTAAGAAACTTGGCATTGGTTTCATGCATATTTTTTCCGCACATGCCAACAGTACTCAGCAGACACACTGTAAAAATCATTATGAATCCAACATAATTCTCACATTTTAAATGAATCGGATTTTAGGATACACTTTTGTAATTGGCCCAATCACCATATTTTTATATATGGATGTATTTCACACTAGTTAAAGTACATTTTCCTGCAGCAGTCACCTTATAATAACCCAATTTTCACCTGTTTAATCATTACCATGAACTGATTTTATTAGTTGGCCCTCATCTGGACTCAATTATCAGTGTTCCCCCTTCATCATAAAAGACTAATTTAAAATCTGAGAGCTTACTGTCCAGAAATAATTTTTTACCACATTTGACAAAGAATAAGAAATTTGTTTGTTTACAGAAATGTAATTTATCTATTCATTTGTTCATTGAACAAATATATATATTAAATCTTAGCTCTGTTCTTAACATTATAAGCAGTTTGCTATTTTATTTTAAAATAGAAAGAAATTTTTAAAAAACAACTTCAGTGGTTACTTCAGGCAGCATGGTATTTTTAAATATATTATACTATCTCTCGTATTATTCAGGTGGAAAATATACAACATGTGATTCAGTCCAGGTGTAATCTGATTGTGACATCAATTGGTTCCTGTCTCTGGGGACTGATTCACATATTACATATAAAGGTAGTTTTCTCATTCCTCTTCCAAGACTCTATATGTGCCATGAACAAATATTTGTTCTCATTAAGAAAATTTGCAGAAAGAGGATGATTTTGGGAACATGAATATGGGAAATAAAATTCATAGAATACAGGAAGGTGTTTTGTTTTGTTTTCAATAATCAGAAAGATATAAGCCAAGTTTAAGGGTGTATATAAATTGGTATAACAAATTAGGAATTTCAAAATAAAGGAACTACATTAAATAGTTTTGGGAAAAAAAATTACCAAAAAAATCCCAGGCAAGAAATTCTTCTGCTAACTTATAATTCTGAGAAATTATCACTACAATATTATGAAATTTCAATTTTAATAGCTGTCAATGCAGATAAATTAAAAATCAATCTTTGCAGTAGTAAAATTTAAAACTTTAAGACATTGTAAAAGTTATTAACTGTATTTATTTTGTAATAATTACTTGTTTTTATTCTTCTTAGAACCCTTGACATATTTTTGTGTGAGAAAGTCTTATCAGTTTTTCAATCAGTACCACTTGGCAGATATTGGAGGAGAGAAAATATAATATTAGTTAATATTATGTAGATCAATGGTTTTGCTGTTGTATAATTTTCCATAATATTTCTTGGGAATACGGTCTTTTGGGTTGGATGTGGGGAAAGCGAGTAAAAATAATCCAATTTTTATTAATTCACTGGTATGTAAAGTATTTTCTTCCCTTTCTTGCTATATATTGTAACAGATCTATATTTCTAATACATAGAGTAAGTGGTGTTAATTATAATTAGAACATGGTCAGGACGAATCATTCCTATAGGAAATACTTTTCTTGTTACATTTTGTGGAAAAAAAAACCCCACAGTATTGCATTATGCGATTTATTTATTTCTATACACTGAATTTTTATTCTAAGATATTAAACATTATTGAAATAAAACATTGGAATTTGTATTTGGCTCTTCAAGGAGAATAGCCTGTACCAAAATCTAGGGTCAAGTGATATATTTAGAAACTGCTCGGTGAGAAGCCAATCAGAGTGGCAGGAGAAGGAGAAAGAAACAAAGCATGGCCCAGACTCTTCTGATGCCAGCTGCTCCAGGAAGCTCTCAGAGGTAAAATATCCCTCAGAGTTTGCAGTGCCTCAAGTCAAAAGAGCTGGCTTTTTGCACTTTAGTGCCAGGCAGTCATTGGCTACATACCATCCCAGGGCTGGATTGGGGATTATCTAAATCTTTAAGTCACTTCATGTAGTCCAGGTGGTTCCAGGGACCATGAGCAACTCAATGTCATAGCCATAAATTGTTAATAGCAAAACAAGCAGAATGTAGTGCAGGATGGATATAAAACATGATAAAAATAATCTGAGGGGATATGGATGGAGCACCTACAGTGTCCCATACAGTTTTCAACACTTGTTCAGATCCTCTTTCTTTTCACATAAAGTTTATTCAACCCTGCAACAGTTTCTTCAAGTTGGTTACAATTTCTGGGGGGAAGTAAGAGAGGTGGATTATTTGAATGACACCGTAGCCTCTGTTGCTGCAGTTGTTCCTAGAATCAGTACAATATTTATACTCAATACCTTCTTCCTCTATATCCATACTAGATATTTCACTTCTGGCTATCATGTGTGCTGGTCTAAATGATTTGCTCAGTGGGATAAAGCAGAATTTCATCTCTAAGGAGTCTGAAGCTTTAAGTACCATGTCTTTGTAGGCCCAGGTTGATGCAATTGCTCATTTAGTTAAAACTGGGTGTGGGAGTACCACTTGATGCCAAAGTGAAACATGAATGAATCATATCTCTTCCTTTCCCCCATTATGATCTAGAAATTCTATCTCCTCTTGATAATCTATTCAATTACTCTGCCAGTATTAAAACTTTCTTTATTTACTAGTCTATTTTTATGAGAAGCCTAAAAGGGCTGGCTGGTATCCAAATGCTCAAATCTAGCAGGACTCTAACTTTGTCCATTAGTATGAGAGTCACACCACTGTGAACCAGGATATCTGCACCCACAGAGTCAAAAGTTATAAGACTGGGAAAGAGAATTCCCCAAGGCATTAATTAGGAGTGATGGCAAACAGGCCACTCCTGCTTCTACCTGTTGGCTTCCATACCCACATGACCTACCTATGGGGGACATAGCACCATATAATGGAGATTGATTTAAAGAGTACACAAAATCCTGAAGAAAGGCAACCCAAACTAGCATTATGTCCATATTGGCTTTACACCTGCCATTTTAAGAGATTATTTCAGCCCTAGCTGGTTTGGTTCAGTGGATAGAGCATCAGCCTATGGACTGAAGGGTCCCGGGTTTAATTCTGGTCAAGGGCATGATCCCCAGTAGGGAGCATGCAGGAGGTAGCCAATAAATGATTTTTTCTCATCATTGATGTTTCTATCTCTCTCTCCCTCTTCCTTCCTCTCTGAAATCAATAAAAATATATTTTTGAAAAAGAGATTATTCCAGCATTCTTTCAGGCCATCAGCATTGGCTGATACAGTATTTTATAGAACCAGTAAATTTCATGGTTACGTGAGACAGAGCACTAAGGAAAGAAAGACAAAACCATACTGATAATATATTTCAATCTTAGTCTCTATACCTTTCCCAGAATAAAGGGCTATGATATAATTAAGTAACTATGATCCAAGATAATTGTCACCAAATGCCTGGTTTGTTTTCTTAAAAAATAGTGGGGATTCAATGTTAGTTTCTGTTATTAGAAGGTCAGATGTACACAGAGGCAGTAATAAATCACCCTTGGTGAGTGGAAGCCAAGCGTCAGGAACCATGCAATACCCTCCACTTTCCTCCCGCCATGGCCTCTCCATGCATGATCCCATTGCACAAGCACTGTGCTGGCTGAGGAAACAGGTGGCAGATCTGTACCTGATAACCGTACTTTTCATCTAGTTGTTTATAGTCTCTTTTTTGTTGTTAATCATGGTGTAATATAAAGATTTTTAAATGTCATGCCCCATCCCACAGATCTATCCATATGTTTGCTTGTTTGTTTGTTTTTCCAAGACCTCTTTATTCTAAACCTCAATCTTGTTTTTTCCGAGGTACATAGCCAGCCAAGCCATTCACCCATGAGTTAACATATATCTATTACTGAACCACATCTCTCTCCATTCAAAGGAGATGCCCAGGTACACCAACTTCATCTTTCTCCATAAGAATTTCCATTTACACCTATATTTCAACTAGTGGCCCGCTGCACAAAAATTCGTGCACGGGGGAGGAGGGGTCCCTCAGTCTGGCCTGCCCCCTCTCACAGTCCGGGAGCCCTCACAGGATGTCCTATTGATGGCTTAGGTCTGCTCCTTGCAGGGAGTGGGCCTAAGCTGCAGTCTGGCCTTCCTCTGGGGCAGGCAACTGGCTGATCAGGTATATAAATACTTTCTGAAGGCAGCACGGACCCCTTTCCTATTTCTTTCCTCTGTGGTTGGAGAATAGGGGACTAAAAGGTGAAGACAGAACTGTGGCCAGGCCTGGGGCTTTTGTAGGCAGCAGAAAAAGAGAGAGGGCTGGGGAAAATCTAGACGCAGTTTCCTTCAATTGTCCTCCCTTCCTCTAGACCCCTCCCTCCATTTATTCCTTGTCGTGGTGGACATTCAGGCCTCGGAACAACAGGAGCCCAGCGACGGTGGGGTTCAGCCCCCTCACTTCTCAGCTGAACATACAACCACCTCACACTCCAAGCAGGGCTGTTTTCAAGTGGCTATAGCGCTGGGAATTCATGCCTCCCAGCCTTCCCCTTCTTGGTTTCCTCCTTGGGTCGGTTGCAAACTTCACCGAGACACTGAAGCAGCTCTGCCCTGGTAGTTCTGCACCAGCCCCTGCCTGGGCCCAGCCAGGCACTCTTCTTTGAGGTCTCTGGGTCCACAGTCTGAGCTCAGGGAGGTTACCCAGAGCCCGTTCCCCCAGACAGGTGGGGCAGGGGGGCTATCTTGGAGAGCTGGAGGAAGATGGCAGACTAAGAGTTGGTATGAACCAGCACCTGCTCAGCCAGACTTTCTAAGCTCCCCACTAGGTCCAGGCTGGGCCCCTTCCCTGTGCCGGGAAGATCCTGGCTGAGGTCTCCTCCCTGCACCCAGCACCCTTCTCCCTATTCCATCACCAGGGAAAGGGAGCAGCTCACCTGCTCTGGACCCTGACAGCCCATCAGGCTGCAGTGCAGGCAGTGGAGCCTAGGGTGCTGGTGGCTGCAAGCTTCCTCCCCTTCCCTGAAGTGTGGGGCGGGGTCACAGCAGCTTGCGGCTGCCCCCGGGCACCATGCATGGAGACACTTCTTTCCACTGAGCCACCATCCTGCCTGGGACCTGTGGGGGTTGGGGTGGCCTCAGGCTCCCACTGGCACCACTGAAGCCAGACTCGGCTTGGCCAGCCACCCCCACCACCCGAGAGTTGCACATGCCCCGAGGGCCTCATCACCCTTGTAAATCGCTGCATCCCATCCCAGAAAGTGTCCATCCCGATCACCATGGCTCACTCCCCGGTGCAGTCGGGCCTGCCCAGCAAGCACTTAGGCAGGAGCTGGGCCACCAAGGGGAGGGAGGAGGGATGCATGGGCCAGGGTGGAAGCGGGGAACTTGGAGGTGTAAATACAGCCCCCCCACTCTGAGCCAGCACCTCACACTGCATTCCTGAACCCCTAGGCACCCCTTCCCAGCACTGCACTCTCGGGCCTGGGGTGGGGGCGAGGGACCTGGAGTTGCAGCCTGGCGGCAGCCCTCGCTAACTTGGAGTTGCAGTGGTTGATCAGGGAGGGATGCGGGATGCCATGAGGCAGCCTCACGCAAGTCCCTGCCTCTCTCTCTCTCTCTCTCTCTCTCTCTCTCTCTCTCTCTCTCGGAGAGGTCAGCAGTTCAGCCCGCTCGGCATGCTGTGCGCGCAGCCTGGCATTCGGTAGAGCCTTTGGTCATTTTGGATGTTACGGACACTGGCTCTTTATATATATAGATGCAGTGGTTGTCTATTTTTGGCTCACAATAACATACCCTCTGATCCAACCATGAACCAGGACCTGTTTGTTATTTGTTCCTCCTCTTCTACCAGCTGCCTTGGAGAACTCCCTATGATACCATGAGTGTCAGCTGAGGGAGAAATGTCAGTACACTTCTGATGGGTGAAATGGGAGTTTGAGACATTTGTTTGTGCTGTTTATATATAATCTCTGGACTTTTTTGGTGCTATTCCTGGATACAACATTCCTATTACATAATGAATTACTGCTGGGCAGCTCAATCTTATGATTTGGTGGGTGACAGTTCTCAGCTCTGAAAGGGGAGTTCTAGTCAAATAATTACTTAATGCAACATGGTCAAACACCTAGTCTCTATCAAAGCTCAATAGCATTCTAGGAGCTGCATTTCAAGTGGAGTGGAAATTTCTGCTGAAAGTAGGATAGCTTTGCACCAGAATTATGGAGCCTGCAACGCCTACTCACCGTTTAGGACTTGCCAGAGGCTTCATATGTAAGAAAATATATTATTTATATCTTACTACAGATAACTCTAGACTATGGGACCTGTCAGGTCACACTGCCTACATGGCAGTTTATGCCACAATTAGCCGTGTTGCAGAATGTTCCTTGCTTTGTGCCCTACTCAACACTAACAGTTTGGAGTTTGTTGAAAATTCAGAAATAGCAAAATTACATCCAACAAATCAATAAGTGGTATTTAGTAAGTCTATTATTCACAAACTTGGAGTTTTCAAACTTAAAGCTGCTATGAAGCTCAAGGGCATGATGTTCCAGGATGGCTTATAAAGTGAAAATGAAGTTTTTCAACTTTCACAATGACTGTTTATTACAATTGGGGTTTCCAGGTGGCAGGGGGTTGGGTAAAAGTGATTATCTCACTCCATTTTTAGGGAAATAACAGTCACTTTTATGATTGTCAGAGGCATTTACAAGGAACACCTACATTAAGGTTTACTTGTGTTCATAAAATAAGCTAGATTTAGTTTTGCTCATGTGGCTTAAATGCTTTGTCTGCTCAGGGAAATCTCAAGGTTGGTCTCCATTATGTATTTAATTTCAACAGGTTGAAGCAGTATTCTCACATGATATATGTTACCTGAAGAAAGTTAAGAAATGTGCCTCCCTCATGGTGATAGGAGATAATATTATTATGCAATGGATAATAAAGTGGATAAAGTGTTTTTCATCCTTCTCAAATGATAAAAATAATTTCAAAAATCATATACTAGTTCCCTAAATAAAAGGGATTTTGATATTTTAGCAATGATTTATCACTTACCTATATATATTCTTTACAATTACAACAGGAAAATATTAACAGGTAGAACTTCATTTGACAGTCTGCCTTTGCCTTCCCATAGAAAAGCCCTAAAATTTTAGTTAATACTCTTGTAAATTTCATAAAACTTGGCCTTTTCATAAACTTTGAATAAGTGGAATATTATTCAGTTTCTCCATCAAAGTTTTTATTTATGTCAAGATATCTTGTGTGCCAGAGTTTCAATCAGGCCTCACATATTTATGGACTACTTATGATGAACTATTTCTAATACTACTCAATCCATAATAAAAATATTTATGGTCTTTTTCTAAATAATATATGTGTTTTTATATAATTTATAAAATATTTATATTTTTTGTATTAAAATATGTTATTTAGTAAACATATATTGAGCATATGCTATTAGCAAAAACAACACTGTTAGTGGAATTAAAATGCCTTTTTAAAGTTCAACATTTTAATAGGAAAAATAAAATTATTAGAAAAATATAAACATTTGCAATTGTATGAGCTATTAACCACAAGGCAACAGTTATTTACAAAACAGCAAAGAAATTTATTTTAATTTTGTGACAGCAAAATGATATATAATAAAATATAATGTTTATTCTTTATGCAGTAAAATTTTTAAATTTATTTATAATTTACATTTTGTTTCTTTAATAATTGAAGTCTAATGCACTATGTTATTGATACTGCCAATTTCCAATTAAACTAAAATGGATTTATAATGACTTGAAACCTTTCCATTTTTCTTAATAGCATCATAAATTAAATCTTGGAAAAGAATCTTCCTTCATTTTCCTTTTACCTCTTGCTAAAATTTTTAAATATGATGATAAAAGGAATAAATAAACATTTTGTGTTATTAGACATTTTTAATTTGAATAAGTATCTGTAGTTCTTTTCTGGACTCTGATTGTCTTTATCTAAGTGACAGAAAATGTAAAATATTTGGCATACTTTTAGTGGTGCTTAGATATATAGCTGAAAAAATTACAAAATCTCTTTGTAGTGCCCTTTTGAAGAATGTTTAGCTTAAGAAAATAAATTGCAATTAAAGAAAACTAGAATCAATTTTATCTACATATACACATATGTGAAATAAGTTCTTTTACTTGAGTGATGAACAATTTTTGTTAGCATTGCTATGAGTATCGTAATATTCAACCATTATTTTCAACAATTTTTTTTATATTTGAAATGAAATTTTACAGCTATCTTATTATTTTTTATTATCACCTTTGTAACTAATATGATGTACCTAAAGGATTCAGCATTGAAAATATTGGATTATCATTAAGCAACAAAAAATCCCTACTCTGTGAAACCTATGAAGAAAGTGATCTAATAATAATGAATAAAAGATAGAAAATGAAAATCAATCTCAATTATTGTGATTACAACTCAATAAGGATATTAGCATATACCATTAATCTAGAGTAAATTTGAATGTCATTTCTCTATAATTGAATTTGACATCTTTTTTCTTTTAGAATTTAGTCAAGATAAATATGTAGAAAGGGATCTAGTATGGAAATTCATTAACTCCTCAAACATTTCTATCATTTTAGGCACTATATAGATTCAAAAAATATATTCTCTGGGTGGGGGCTGCTGGGTGAAGGGGATCAATTGGAAAAAAAGGATATCTGTAATACTTTCAACAATAAAGAGAAAATTTTAAAAAATAATAAATAAAGACAAAAATATATATATTTTCTGCCCCCAAGAAGGTTCCTATCATGAAAGAGATGCATTTATAATGTGGTATAAAGTGCAAAGCATTGTAATTATGAACAAGTATTGCTGTATGAAATAGTAGTGGTTGCTCAAGTCTAGCAAGAATCATCAGAAATATTTTCAAAGAAAGTAAATTTAAGGCTATAAAATGACCAATAGGTGAGATTTTCAAGACAACATGTAGGGATAAGGAAAATGGGAGGAAATGCATATGGCATTTAGCAGAGGACTGATAGATTGAAAATAGCTCAAGAGTATTGGAGTATAAAGAGCAGGATGTGAAACTGCAAGACTGGAGGTGTAGTCAAGGCTGTGTTAGAAGACATCAGCATTACCGATACCTGGGAGAAAGCTTTAAAAATAAATCCAAGTGTACATTAAGCTGGGACCATTGATGTTCACATATACTATTCGCCATCATGAAAAAAACTCCCTTACACTCTCCAAATGCAAGTTACAGGTGCTTAAGCTACTCTGCTATGGAAAGTTGGGGTCTATGGTTCTTCTCTTTAATCTGGACAGTCTTTGTACGTGCCTTGGACAATCAAGTATCACAGAAACGACATTGCACAGGTTTCAGGGCTCAGGTTTTAAGAGACTGGCAGGTTCCTGTTCTTGTTTCTTGGCATACATACTCTTGGTGCCCAGAGCTATCAGGTAAAAAGCCTGACCATCCTCCCGAAGTGGACACGTTGTGAGACTACATGGAGAGGAAGAGGGTCGCAGCTGAGCTCATCATTCCCAAAGTTCCTGCTAGGTTGCCAGAGATGTGAGTAAAGCTATACTGAACCCACCAGACCAGTCCATCTCTCAGCTGTGATTCTGGCGGTAGAATGTAATGATTATTTGGTTTTATTTACTGAATTTGGAGGTATTTTTCTACAAATCAATTGATAACTGGAACACAAACATTTCTATATCCCATTTAAGACAAAACTATTGAAAGAATTATCTAAAATTTGTGCCTTCAGTTATCTTTATTTTCAACAGTGCATTCTAGTTAGACATAAACCTCTAACAGTCCACAAAATCCCTTTAGATTGGGAGAGAGGTTTTGGTCAAGATGGTGGCGCAGGTAACCACGGTACTCATAACCTCCCACAACAACAACAAAATTACAATGAAATTATAGAACAACCATCATTCAGAATGCCTGAATTCTAGCTGAACAGAAGTCACACAACTAATAATTTATTTTTATTTTCTTCCTTTTTATTGAATTTATTAGGTGAAAACAGTTAACAAAATTATACATGTTTAAAGTGCACAATTCCACAAAGTATCAACTGTATACTGTCTTCACCATCGTAAGTCAAGTCTCCTTACGTCGCCATTTATTCTCCTCTTAGCCTCCTCAACCTCCTTCCACTCCACTTCCTCCAGCAATTCCCATACTGTTGTCTGTGTTCATGAGTTATTTTTCATTTTCCCCCCTTTTTTCTCAATCTTTCCACCTCCCCCAACTCCCTAAACCCTCTTCCCTGACAGCTGTCAGACTGTTCTCTGTCTGTGGGTCTGTCTCTATTTTACTTGCTAGTTCATTTTGCTCATTAGGTTCCACGTATGAGTGAAATCATATGGTACTTGCCTTTCTCTGACTGCTTATTTTACTTAGCATAATGCTCTCCAGATACATCTATGCTGTCGTAAAGGGTATGATTTCCGTTTTTTTTAAGGCCAAGTAGTATTTCGTTGTGTTAATGTACCACATCTTTTTTAAGAAAAAGCCACAATGAGACTGGTAGGAGGAGCAGAGATTCAGAATGGGCTGGTCTGACACCCACATGTGGCAGATAGAAATCGGGAGAGATATCTTAGCTACAAAATACCCCCCAAGGAGTGAGGGCCCCAGCCTCACATCAGAAGCCCCAGCCCAGGGTTCTAGCGATGGGAAGTGAAGTCCGCATAAACTCTGGCTGAAAAAATCAGCAGAGATAGTGGCTAGTGAGTCAGAGAGTTTCTGGTTTTCCTCTTAATGGGTTCACACATTGATTTACTCCAATTTACTTGTGCTGAGCATTAGCACTAGGGAGGCAGCCTGAAAGGCACCAGGAACATATAGAGAACTGAATTATCTGGCTTTGGGTCAAGGGTTGGACAGGTAACTTATTCCCAGACATAACTACTGGCAGAAGCCATTGTTCTATAAATCTGTCAGGCAGGCACCATATCTGAGTATCCATCAACTTGTCTATCATTGTTTGGCCTGTTTTAATGATTCTGAGTCCCCACCTCAACCAATTTGCAGGGCCACTCAAGGTGTTTCTAGTGGCTTTTCCATACAAATGACCTTTCTTTCCTCATGCTTTAGACTTTCCAAAAAATTCTCAAAGAAGCAGTATTTGACCTGTGCATACTCCACATCTCTTGCTGTGTGGCCCCAGACCTGGCAGTCAGCTTAATTTTTCAGATTGGTGTTTCCTAGGAACCTCCAAGCCCAGCACAAGTAGCAGCCATCTTCAGATCTCTCTGTAGGTCATGCCTGGTGGCGTGGGGCAGGGCACAGGTGGTGGCTGACCTTGTGTCTCCTGGGAGGTCCAAAATCCAGTGAACCTGTTGGGCAGCTTCAGACCATGCCAGATTACACCCAACCAACTCCACAAGTGAGAGACGCAAAGGGCAGACTAAGTAGCACTAAAGCCCCAATGAAGCCAGTCTTCTTTTGGGGGTTGGCCCCTGAACAGTGATCCTCCACAGTGGCCACAGCCAGTCCTTGTAGTATTTATCAGCCAGTATTTATCCCTTTAAGGTGGCAACAGTGATCAAGGCTCACCTACAATGCAGCAGTGCACATAGCTCACATAAGGGGCACACCTGGACTGCTCAGCTCAGGTGTCTGGGGAGGCAGTATCACTGGGCTCTATACACCTAATATATAAGGTCAGTTTACCAAGTCTGGAAGACATGGCAGCTCTACCTAATACATAGAAGCTAACACAGGGAAGCAGACAAAATGAGGAGACAAAGAACCAGACCCCAAATGAAAGAACAAGAGAGAAATCTCCAGAAAAAGAACTAAATGAAATGGGGGCAAGCAATCTACCAGTTACAGAATTAAAAATATTGGTTATAAGGATGCTCAAGGAACATAGTGAGAAGTTCAACAGCATTAAAAAGGACATGAAAACCATAAAAAAAGAACCAGTCAGAAATAAAGTACACATTGCAGGAAATCAACAGCAGAGTAGATAAAGCTGAGGGTCAGATCAATAGTGTGGAAAATAAGGAAACAGAAAACACCCAATCATACAAACAAACAAACAAAAAAACAGATTCCAAAAAATGGTAGGATAGTGTAAGAAGCCTCTGGTTCAAACTCAACCATACCAACATTCACATCATGGGGTTGTTGAAAGGAGAAGAGACATAGCAAGGAATTGAAAATCTATTAAAAAATAATAATAATAACAAAAAAACACCTAACCAGCTAAAAAAAATGGACATACAAGTCCAGGAAGTACAGAGAGTTCCAAGCAAGATGAAACCAAAGAGGCCCACATCAAAACACATCATATTTAAAATGCCAAAGTTAAAGACAAAGAGAGACTCAAAGGCAGCAAGAGAAAAGCAGTTAGTTCCCTACAGGGGAGTCCAGTAAGACTGCCATTTGAGCCCCTAACAGAAACTTTTCAGGCCAGAAGGAATTGGCAAGAAATATCCAAAGTGATAAAAAGTAAGGACCTACAACCAAGATTACTCTACCCAGCAAAGCTATAATTTAGAATCAAAGGATATATATAAAGAGCTTCCCAGACAAGGAAAAGCTAAAGGAGTTCATAACCATCAAACCAGTATTACATGAAATGTTAAAGGGTCTTCTTTAAGAAGAAGAAGATGATTAAAAATATGAACAACGAAATGGCAATAAATACATATCTGTCAACAATTACTTTAAATGCAAATAGATTAAATGTTACAATCAAAAGACATGTGGTGACTGAATGGATAACAAAACAAGACCCATACATATGCTGTCCATGAGAGATTCACTTTGAATAGAAAGAAACACACAAACTGAAAGTAAAAGGTTGGGAAAATATATTCATAAAAATGGAAATAAAACAAAACAAAAAAGCTAGGCAATGCTTCCGCTAGAAAAAATAGAATTGAAAACAAAGGCTATCATAAGAGACAGAGAAGGACCCAACAATTCCACTTCTGGGTATTTATCAAAAAAACAAACAAACAAAAAACAAAAACAAAAATAAAGACAACCCTAAATAAAAAAACAAACAAAAAATATATACATGGTGTATGTTTATTGCACCATTATTTACAACTAGTGGCCCAGTGCACAGATTTGTGCACATTGAAAGGAAATTAATTAGAAGAAATATTTTAATATCACTATTCACCCTTTCTCTATAATAGTAGTGTTAACCAAATTCACGATCGACAATGACAGATCAAAACACACGCATGCAATTGGCGCCAGCAGGAGGTTTGTATATATCGTGCATGTGCAAATCAACTTAGTCTTTTATATATATATAGAATAAACTTACTTAATTAGACCTGCTTTCTGATTTAGCTAAACTTTTTCAGCCCAGTGAAACATCCCAACTTCTCTTTCAGGTAATTGTCAGCAACACAGCAGTAAATATCAACATGAAGTACATTATTATTGTAGATCACACAAGGAGAACAAAGGGTTTGACTATATTCTGCACAGTGAGAAAACCTGAAGTCATTTTCAAGGTCCACCATTTCTTACTTCTTTGCAGTTGGATCAAGTTTCTAAACTTTCTAAGTATCCATTTTCCATGTAATGAAAAGAAAATAAGATTCTACTGAGTCTCCTATCTACCTACTCCAGGACTTCTGTGAGGATCAAATGAGATGAGGCATGGGAAAAATGCTTCACAGACATTTGGTTAAAGTGTAAAATGTTTGCACCTGGCTATAGTGTTCCTGGGCTGAAGAAACTCCAAGAAGACTAGTCTCTTGGGAAAGAAAGCCAGGTGTTGCTATGTGATGTCATTACCTGGTGCCCACAGTGACTGTTTCTAGGCTGGGCTGTGGGCTGCATTTTGGCCATGGGGTCTCGGCAGCATTGGCTGCAATTTGGTGGGCTGTTGCTCCAGGGTGGTGGTGAGGCCTGTGTCCCACTTGGGAGAAGCCCAGTGTTGCTTTCTCAGTGCCAGGTCTATAGTGCCATTTATTGTTAAATGGCCTGTCACTAGGGAGAGGAAGACAGGTGTTGCTATGTGACATCATTACCTGGCACCCACAGCCACTGTTTCCAGGCTGCATTGGGCTGTGGGCTGCATTTTGCACCATGGTCTCAGTAGCATTGGCTGCGATTTGGTGGGCTGTCTCTCCAGGGTGGTGTCGGGGCCTGTGCCCCACTTGAGGGAAGCCGAGTGTTGCTTTGTCGGACCCAGGTCCATGGTGCCATTTCTTTATAAATGGCCAGTGTGCATCATGGCAGCTCCTGTGTTGAGCGTCTGCCTCCTGGTGGTCAGTGTGCATCATAGTGACTGGTCAGATGGTCGGAGGGACACTTAGCATATTAGCCTTTTGTATATATAGATAACCAAGATATGGAATCAACCTAAGCACCCATCATAGATGAATGGGTATAGAAGTGATATATATATAATGGAAGATGATAACCATAAAAAAAATGAAATCTTGCCATCTGCAACAACGGGGATGGACCTAGAGGGTATTATGCCAAATGAAATAAGTCAGACAGAGGAAGACAAATGCCAGATGATTTTACTTATATGTCGAATCTAAAAAACAAACAGAACAGAAATGAAAATAATAAATACATAAAATATAAGAATAAACTCTATGTTTTGCATTTTCACAACTGTAAACCTACTTTTGCACCACCTTGTAGATACAGAGAATATTTGATGGTTGCCAGATGGGAGAGGGGTTGGAGGGATGGCTGCAAAGGTGAAGGGATTTAGCAGTACAAATTGATAGTTACAGAATAGTCACCAGGATGTAATGTACAGCATACAGAATATAGGCAATAACATTGTAATAACTATATGTGGTGTCAGATGGGTACTAGATTTATCAAGGTGATTACTTTGTCAGTTAAATAAATGATAAATGTCTAATAATAATGGTGTTGTACACCTGAAACTAATGTAATGTTATATGTCAACTATAATTTAATTTTTTAAATGACATTCACCAATATCTGGTTTAATTCAATTTTCATTTTTTCAAACTCAACATATAAACACATTTTTTTTAGCTTTTAGGGAAATATATTCATTCACTGGCATTTTTTTTCATTTTGTCTTATTTTCCTCTATCTCTTTCACCTTTATTGAAATATAATTGATGTATAACATTGTGTAATTTTAAGGTGATGATTTGATACACATATATTATGGGATGATTACTACATACCTTTTTTTCTTTTGTGGTGTGAATATTTAAAATCTGATTTTCAAGTATATAAGGTAGTATTGTTAACTATAGTCACCATGCTATGCATTAGATTTTCTTATTTATCTTGTAAGTGGAACTTTATACCCTTTGACTAACATCTCCCCATTTTTCCCATCCCTCAGCTCCTGACTACTACCAATCTATTCTCTGTTTCTATGAGTTTGGCTCTTTTAGATTCCACACGCAAATGAGATTATACAGTATTTTTCTTTCTCTCACTTATTTCACGTACCATAATGCCTTCAAAGTCCATCCATGTTGTAGCAAATAGCAGGATTTCCTTATATTTAATGGCTTAATAATATTTTATCATGTTTCTATACCACATTTTTTTTATCCATTCATTCATCGGTGGACACTTACACTGTTTCAATGTCCTGGCTATTTGAATATGGCTACAATGAACCTGAGGGTACAGATATCTAGGGGATTCAATACCTTTCTGTTTTAATGCTCTTCTTCTTCCTTAAAGTCTTTATGGACTCTTCTTTCTCTTCCCAAATCACTAAATGATGGAATTCCAACGACTCAAGCCTCTTGAGTCTAGTTTCTCTTATTTCCTAGATGATCTCTTACAGTCTCATGCTCTACAATGGCATATATTAGTCCTACATTAATAGGATTATTAATACTATTAATTGATGAATTCCACAGTAGTATCTCTGGCACTGACTATCTCCTGATATCCAACTTATTTTTTCTTTCCAATTTTCTACACAACACTTTGGTGCCCAATAGGCATATTAAACTTATAACCAAAGAAGACTCAACAGCTATTTAACCCATATTTAAACTATTATATTTGGGAAAAATAAGAGTCATTTATGATTCCTATTGTCTCCTTACATCCCACATACTACTCAGTAGAATATCTGCTCCAGCTTCAAGATATAACTGAGCTCAAACACTTTTAATTATTCCTGACACCCTAACTCATACAGAGCAAGCCACCTATTTTTCTCCTGAGTACTTGAAAAATTGAACAAGGCTCTGAGACTTTCACTCTTCCCCTTTAAAGTCTATTTTCCACATAATAACTACAGTGATCTTTTAAAAAAACAAATGAGATTATGTCCCTCTACTTCTCACCTAAGACAGTTTCCCACTATATTTAAAATAAAATTCAAATGCTTTACTATGGCATATCCAAAACCAAGTGACCCTACCTACCTCTAGGATCTCCCCTAATGCTTTCTGTCTTCATTCCCTCCACACCAGACACAATGTCCTTCTAAAAATTGTGAACTTCTTTCCAACCTAAGGGCTAGTATGCTTTAATTTTTATTCACTGTAAACATTTTTAAAATAATCTCCACAATGACTATACCTTCATTTTCATGTCTTCAGAAAGTTTCCTCCACAGAGAGCTTTCCCAGGTCCATACTACTGAAAGTAGTATCTCAGCATCATTCAGGTAAAGTGTTACATATTTTGTCAAAACACTGAGAAAAATTTCAACCTCTAATATACTTTGTGTATCACTTTAGCATTTAGCATTTCTTTATTATATCTACACTAGAGGCCCGGTGCATGAAACCTGTGCACAGGGGGTTGGGTGTCCCTCAACCCAGCCAGCACCCTCTCCAATCTGGGATCTCTCTCATAATCCAGTGTTGCTGGCTCCTAACCGCTCGCCTGCCTGCCTGCCTGCCTGATCGCCCCCTAACTGCTCCCCTGCCAGCCTGATTGACACTTAACTGCTCCCTGCCAGCCCAATCACCCCCAACTGCCCTCCCCTGCTGGCCTGATCACCCACAACTGCCCTCCTCTGCAGCAACCCACCTCCTCCACTGGGACCCGCCTCCTCCATGTGAGGCGGTGAAGATTCCGGGACCGGCCTCCTCCACACCGTGCAGAGTTGCAGCTGAGAGGCCGCACCTCACAAAGCAGCCACTGGGCCCCGCCTCCACTGTGCGCATGATCATCTTGTGGTGGACATCTTGTGACGATGTCGCACGAGTGTGTGATGCCACCTAGGCTTATATTGTGACCATTATGGCAGAACTTCTAGTCACTATGATGTGTACTGACCGCCAGGGGGGAGACACTCAATGCAGGAGCTGCCCCTGGTGGTCAGTGCACTCCCAAAGGGGAAGCGCCTTTCAGCCAGAAGCTGGGCTCACAGCTGGCGAGTGAAGTGGAGGTGGGGGGAGCCTCTCCTGCCTCCGTGGCAGTGCTAAGGAGCAGTGAGCTGAGCAGTAAGGAGCCTAATGCTAAGAAACATCAAGCTGAGTGGTAAGGAGCAAGCAGGCAGGTGGTAAGGAGCAAGGGATACCATGTGCAAAAGGGATGTCCGACTGCTGGCTTAGGCCTGATTGGACCTAAGCCAGCAGTCAGACATCCCTGAGGGGTCCCAGACTGCGAAAAGGTGTAGGCCGGGCTGATGGACACCCCCCCGCAGTGCATGAATTTTGAGCACCGTGCCTCTAGTGTATTTATAAAAATAATGTCAGTCTCCCTCATAAGTATGTGAGCTCTCAATGACAGGGCCAATATCATCTATTCCCTGATTATTCTGTGCCTAAACCAGTACCTGACTTTTAGTAGGTCTTGATAAAATTATTTTGAACAAAAACATAATGGAATGAATAAAACAAAGTACATGATGATCATGAAATCTTTTATAATGCATATTTAACATACACAAATTCAAATTTTGGGACAGGCACAAAACCAGCAAACACACCAAACACACACACATACACACACATGCACACCCACAACAAAAAAAAGTAAATGAAACAATAAAAATGAAAAAAAAATCCAGAGACTACACATGAGAGAGCTCTAGCAAGTTAAATAGTTGATGGTTTCCAGCAAACCTGCTGTTTAATAAGGTTATGCTCAGAGCTGTAAAAAAAAGGTTAATCTGCTATCTCTGCCAGCCTCAGCTTTCATGCATCATAGGGAGAACACCTTATTTTGCTAAAGATGTAATTCCAGTAAAGTTTTTGTATTTCTTTTTTTCCCCTTGTAAATAAATACTAGCCAACCACTTCCTCTGGCACTCAATCAAAGACAAGATGATTCCAATGCTGGACTAATTCCTGGCTATTTAGAGCTAATGAGAGAGAATTTGACTCTCTAACATGGCAACTTGGTAAGAGTTTTGTTTACAACATATTTTTAATCCATTTATTAAGAAGTAATTAAATAAGTATTGATACAGTACCTACTACATGCTGGGCACATCAGATGCTAAGATTAGAGCAGTGAATTGAACAAAGTCACAGTCCTTAAGGCACTTACATTCTAAAGAGAGAGGACAGATAATATATAGTATGTCAAATGGTGGTAAATTATCTCAAGAAAATGAATCATGTTAAGAGGGCTAGGATACTTAGTTGAACACCCTTTTCTAAGAACTGATAAAGCATACAACATCTCAGACTGCTTTAATACTGTTTAGAAATGTCTTCATATGTGACTTAACATCACACACATAGAAAAATACCTTTCATTTTGTGAAAATAGCTACTGAAGGTCATGCCTATATGATGGGGTGTTCTCTATAATTTACTATATAATTATTATTATTTCTGGAATTCCAGAACGTAATTATTTTAACCAAATTTATGGGGGAATAATTTGCACTTAATAAGCTACATCAATTTAAAGTATAACAATCAATGGGAATTTTATCAAATATATATACCTGTGAAACCACCACCCCAATCAAGCTACAAATATTTCCATCATCACGGAAATTTTCATGGAACCGAGCTCTTTGCTCAGTTGTAGTAACAAGGGTTACCACAAGTGTTCTGATTATTTTTTTCTCTACTCTGACATGTGTGTGTGTGTGTGTGTGTGTGTGTGTAAT
Organism: Myotis lucifugus; assembly: GCF_000147115.1. NCBI lineage: Eukaryota > Metazoa > Chordata > Mammalia > Chiroptera > Vespertilionidae > Myotis > Myotis lucifugus. Next base: position 757,296 of record NW_005871190.1, on the reverse strand, counting down.
AAGTAATATCTATAATAATAAAAGCATAATATTGCTAATTAGACCAGACATCCTTCCAGACGTCCATCCTTCTGGACAAAGCTGCAGTGGACAGGAGCCAAGGCAGAGGTGGCAGAGGCTCCTGGCCACAGCGGCAGTGGGTAGGGGCTGGGGCCAAGGCCCTTGCATGAATTTCGTGCATCAGGCCTCTAGTATTTAATAAGTTTAACAAAGTGGAACAAAGCATAAATTTCACCCCTCATTTTGTTGTTTATTTTCCTGGATCCCATTCAACCACCATTAGATAACAGCTTTTTTGTATGTACATAAGTGTTTTCTACAGTTATCCATATGCAAATGCAGTAAATGCAAATATATATACTTACTTTTCACCTTTTCGTATAAAATTAATATATTACATGTGCTATATTATACCTTGCTTTTTTCATCTTACAATGTAAAGTATAATTTTTCCATACAGGTGAATAGAATCCTTTCTCATTCTTCCTCAGGGCTGCCCAATATTATTTCATATTGATGTGCTATAATGTATTTAAACAATCCTCTGCTGATAGACATTTGGGTGGTTTCCATTTCTTTGCTATTACAAATAATGCCACAATGACTGACTTGAGCATTTATCTTTTGCACTTGTGCTCAGAGCATCTGAAAGATGAATTCCCATAAGTGTAATTGCTGGTCAGAGGGTACATAAATTTCTTATATTGATAGATAATGACAAATATTTCTCTTCAGGGAGGAGCCTACTTGTATTGCCATGAACATACTGTTTTCTACCCAGCTTTGCCAACATAATATATATCCAAATTTAGCGATTTTTGTTAAAATTAATAGGTGTAGCATAATATCCCAATATGGTTTTCATTTGCACTTTTTTATGATGAGGATCAAGACTAACATTAATAATTATTTAGAAAATCAAAGAAACTAACCTTTCCTTAATTGTTCAGTTCATGATGAAAGTCTATTTGAACATGTTGCTCACACCTGACCAAGAAAGTCCATGATCAATGCAATATGCTTAACTCATTAAACCCCAATTAGTATTTTTATTTCAATAAATAAATGTTTCTTTTAATTCATGGAAGTTTACTTATTAATTTTTCTAATGTCAAAAAACATTAGAAACAAATTTTAAAATTCAGAAACTGCTGTCAATGCTGCACTATTTAATAAAATGGTGAATAACACATCAATGGACAACTCATTTAAAGAAAAATGGAGTTTACAGGTATAGAAAAATGTAAACATAAAATTATACAGCAACAAAATAAATAACTTAGTCAAATTGCTAGCTGTAATTTAAACACATCCTTCTGTTTTCTACCTGAAAAAAATGCAGACATATTAGAGAGAAAAAAAGAAAAAGAAAATTAAGGAAATCCCTCAAACAATATTTAAGGTGTAGCCTTGATGTGATAAAAAAATACTATCAAACCATACAAATAAAAATTTGAAATTTACTAATTGTACAATTAACAAAGTACTCATTATAACATTTCCTTGCCCTATAAAGTAATGCTTTAAACAGTCGATTCAATTTAAGAAGTTTTCTCCCTCTCTATATATGTAGTAACCCAACTTAAATCAGTATCATCTATAGTTTCCTGTGAAAGTGTGTGAATATCATTTAGAACACAAGCTTTCCAAATTTATTTGCTTGTGTTAAATAGTAATTGTCCAGATGAAAATCTCCTGTAGAACAACTAAAGTTTCTTTTGTCTCCAGGGAGAAAAGAGAAGCGTAGGATACAGACAAAAATCATGGCAGGTGGATGCTATTGAATGTTTACAAATCAAACAGAACAGATAGGAAAACATCAGTCTGCTGGACTACATGGGCACAAGCGGGCAGCTGTGATTTGTCTAGGAGAAGAGGTGAGCGCAGTGATCAACCTTCAGAGGCAGCAGTCTCTTAAGTTTGACTTCAAAGAAATGGTGAAATAGGATTGTGAATCATACAGAGCTCAGGATTCCAACACACTGTCCATGTGTGATACAAATTATGTTTACCTAGAAAACACACAGGAGGCAGGTTAGAAACAAGTTTGACTCTAAAGCCAAACCAAGTGTGTTTAATTTTTGCCTTTATAAGCTTCCAAAACATCTTACTGGGTTTTTTAAAAATACAAATTATAATAAATACATATGATTGCTTTTAGGATAAAACCAATATATGTGTAAAATATTCTGCCATCACATATTACTCTAACACTTCGGATCACTCTGTTATGCAGAGAAAGATATTTCCAACCGAAGAGACTGAGCTGAGCACCTGCCATCTGAAGCCACATGCTTGTTGACTGCTGGGCAGTTGTGAGCTGTGGCAGATTTGGGAGCTACACTGGGCTCAGCCAAGCCTGTTGTGATCTGCTTCATGGTTTTTGAGAGAGGAACCAAGAAGGCAAATTCTCCCATCGGGCTAATTAAGGAGGTGTAAACAGGGGTAGAAATCCCCTCCTCTCACATCTCAGCCAGCGCTACCAGCACCGAGGCCGCAGGTGGCAAAATAAAGAGCCTTCCAGAAGGTCACAGAAACTTTTAAGTGGCTGCCGAGGAAAATAGTCGTGTCCACAGCACTTCCAGGAAAGTGGTAGAGAGTGGCGGAAAATGGCAAGCAGTTATGGGCTTGAATGTCAACTGACATTCAGTAGGCTCAGGGACAAAGCTTATCTTCTTTAGCAGCAAGATTCTTACTCATGGTTTTTGCACTCTGCTGTGCCCTAGGGGAAGAATACCAATATTGAGAAGAAATAGGTGTTCAGAATATGATAAAGTTCACACTTGATCAGATAGAATCATTTGCATTTCTTTGAAGAATTTATAACTCATGCATATTTTTCTGTGCAGAGCCCATTTGATTTTTCTTCTCTAAAAAGTATGTGGCTGATACAGTAATTAAGTTCTGGTAACAAAAAAATGGTAATAATTCTAGAGACATACAGGATAATTATTTATTTCTCTTCTGAACCTTAGTTACTCTATCTACTTAAAATTTTCATTTGTGTGGCCTACAGAGGTTTCATACTTTCCAAATAGGGCCCCTTAACACAAATCACAGACAAGTAAAAGAAATGTATGAGTTGGACTCGTGTCAGTAACATGAAATGATAGAGACCATGGCAAACTACATATGGGTATTTAAAATATTTATTTGCAGGGTCCTTTCTCAAGCTTAACCCAGTTTCCTTTTACTACTACTGCCTCTTGGAACTACACCCAATATTCTCTCCTGTGACAGCTGCCTCCAACTAATTTACCATTGAGAGATCTTTCTCCTCCAAATCTGGCTGAAGAGTGGAAAGATTATTCTACAATGTATTATTCCTTAGTGCAGATAGAACAAACACACAGAACATTTCATTTGAAGGTTGCTGTTGCTCATACTTAGGGGAAACATTGTAGGTGTCTATATATATAAAAGCCTAAGCGACTGTCCAACCATTCGACTGTCCGACTGGTTGCTATGATGTGCAATGACCACCAGGGGTCAGACACTCAAACCAGTAGATATGATGCACACTGACCACCAGGAGGAAGATGCTCAACACAGGAGCTGCCCAGCTGTGGTGACTTGGCAGCTGGGGTTCTTGGGTGATGCACCTGGAAGCAGAGAGGAGGGAGCCCAATTCCAGGGTGCAGCACCCAAGAACCGCCCTCTTGCAATCCAGGACCCCTCAGGGGATATCCAAGAGCCAGTTTCAGCCTGATCCCTGCAGGCCAGGCCAAGGGACCCCACCAGTGCATTAATCTGTGCACCGGGCCCCTAGTTAGAAAATAAATTACAGAAATGGAGAAGCCACAGGATGTACAAATACTGAGAGTCATGAGTGTGGTTTGGCACTTTCTGAATTTCTTACATGGTAACTGCATGTTACTGCAGACACTACACAACACCTGAGTGTACAAATCAACAACTTCCTTTCACACATTCCTACTTGTCCAGGGGCTAGGCTTGTAATTAAGAATAGAAGGGAGGATCCAAGATGGCTGCTGACAGGACGGCAAACTACAAGATAGTGTGTGAGTGAAAGAATGAAAGGAGAGTGCATGGATGTGCGGGGAGTGTCTATATTTGTGAGTGAGGGACAGTTATATTCCAAGGAATTGTTAGGGACTGCCAGACTGGGGTCCCCTGGCTGGGCAACCTCTACTGCTACTGAAATCTCTCCTGGAGCAGCCAGTTCTGCCGTGGAGACCTCGCCATCTTGGAAGGGAGAGTGGTGGTGATCTGAAGCCCAGCCTTACCTTCAACCAGGGACCTCAGATACCTCCCGGGACCCTACAACCACAACCCCCAGGGATGAGCTGCCTCAGCTGCAAACCCAGGAACACCAAGACGCCAGCCTGTCTGACCACAGGCACCTAGAAAGTCTGTCCAGAAGGAGACAAAGTGGCACAAATATGCAGACGAGCCCTGCACCTTCTCACAGAGCAGAGAGAAGGAACAGCTGAATCGATTAGTATCCACCCAAAATTGGTGAATTAAACACAGGTCAGATATCAACTGGGGATAGTCAATTCAGGAGAGAGAGAGCTACATAACCAGATATCCAGACAGGAGCAATTATGGGGAGATAAAGAAACAGCCCACATACAAAAGAAAAGGAGGATTCACCAGAAAAGGAAGCAAATAAAATGGAGGCAAGCAACATGTCAGAGAAAGAATTCAGAAAATGGTCATAAGGTCACTGTAAAGGATGGAAGACAAATTCAACAACATGTGTAAGAACCAGAGGACATGAAGAACCAAGAAGAAATGAAAAATGACATCACTGCAATGAAGAACTCAATAGAAAACATCAACATTAGACTAGAAGAAGTGGAGGACCACATCAATGAGCTAGAAGACAAGGAAGGAAAAAATACCCAAGAAGAGCAGCATCTATAAAAAAGCTTAAAAAACAGGAAGAGAGCCTAAGGGAACTTTGGGACAACACAAAATGAAACAACATAATAGAGGTACCAGAAGGAGAGGAAACTGAGCAAGGGATAGAAAACCTATTTGAAGAAATAATGACAGAAAACTTCCCTGATATAGGGAAGAAAAAACTCACACAAATCCAATAAGCTCACAGAGTCCCAAATAAGATGAACCCCAAAAGACCAAAAACAAGACACGTTATAATTAAATTGGCAAACACCAAAGACAAAGTAAGAATCTTAAAGGCTGCCAAAGAGAGAGACAGAGTTACCTACAAAGGATCCCCCATCAGACTAGTGACTGATTTCTCAACAAAAACGCATCAGGCCAGAAGGGAATGGAATGAAATATACAAAGTCATGCAAAGGAAGGGTCTGAATCTAGGAACACCGTACCCAGCAAGGATATCAATCAAAATTGAGGGTGAAGTTAGGAGCTTCACAGACAAAAAAGGACTAAGGGAGTTTATTACCACCAAACCAGCAATGCAAGAAATGCTAAAAGGTCTGCTATAAAAAGAAGAAATATGCAGGGAAGAAGGAACATAGGCATAAAGAATAAAAATGGTGACAAACAAGTACCTATCAATAATAACTTTGAATGTAAATGGATTAAATGCCCCAATCAAAAGACATAGGGTAGCTGAGTGGATAAGAAAACATGACCCATATATCTGCTGTCTACAGGAAACCCACCTCAGAACAAAGGACTCACACAGACTGATGGTAAAGGGATGGAAAAAAGTTTTTCAGGAGAATGGAAATGAAAAAAAAAGCTGGGGTAGCAATACTTATATCTGACAAATTAGACCTCAAAGAGAAGGCCATAATGAGATAAGGAAGGGCACTTCATAATAAAAAAGGGAGCAATTCAACAAGAAGATATAACTCTGGTACACATATATGCACCCAATACAGGAGCACCCAGATACATTAAAAAAAAAACCTCCTGGAGGATATCAAGGAAGAGATTGACAGCAATACAATCATAGTAGGGGACTTTAATACCCCTGGACAAATTGCTAAACAAAAAATCAGCAAAGAAACATCAAGCCTAAATGACTCACTAGATCAGATGGAATTAATTGGCATCTACAGAACATTTCACCCAACGCCACAGATTATATATTCTTCTCAAGGGCACATGGGTCTTTTTCAAAGATAGACCAAACATTGGGACACAGGCAAAGTCTCTTCAAATTCAAGAAGACAGAAATCATATCAAGCATCTTCTCAGATCACAATGGCATAAAACTAGAAATCAACTATAATAAAAACAATAAAAAAGTCAAACACCTGGGGGCTAAATAGTATGCTACTAAACAATGATTGGGTTACCAAAGAGATCAAAGAAGAAATAAAAAGCATCCTGAAAACAAATGACAATAAAAACACAACAATCCAAAATCTATGGGACACAGTGAAAGCAGTCTTGAGAGGGAAGTTCATAGCTCTACAGGCCTCTCTCAAAAAACAAGAAATAATGGTAATAAATTATCTAACCCTACAGCTCAAAGAGTTAGAAAGAGAGCAACAAGAAAAGACCAGAGTAAGCATAAGGAAGGAAATAATAAAGATCAGAGCAGAAATGAATGACATAGAGACAAAAAAACAAACAAACAAAAAAAACCAACAAAACAAAACAAAATAAAACTATACAGAAGATCAATGAAACCAAGATCTGGTTCTTCTAAAGGATAAACAAGATTGATGAACCTTTAGCCAGACTCACAAAGAAGCAAAGAGAGAGGACCTAAATAAACAAAATCAGAAATGAAAGAGCTGAGATAACAACTGATCCCACAGAAACACAAGCGATTATGAAAAAATACTATGAACAACAATATTCCAACAAAATGGACAACCTAGATGAAATGGACAGATTCTAGAAAAATAGAAGCCCCAAAAACTCAATCAAGAAGAATAAAAAAACCTGAATAGGCCAATAACTACCGAAGAAATTGAAGCAGCGATCAAAAATCTTCTAGAAAACAAATGCCCTGGTCCAGATAGCTTTACAGGGGTATTCTACCAAGCATTCAAAGAAGAACTAAAACCTATCCTATTCAGACTATTCAAAAAAATTCAAGAGGAAGGCACGCTTCCAAGCTCTTTCTATGAAGCCAGCATTACCCTAATTCCAAAACCAGATAAAGACACCACACAAAAAAGAACTACAGGTCAATATCCTTGATGAACATAGATGCTAAAATCCTCAACAAAATTCTAGCAAATCAGATTCAGCATTACATTAGAAGGTCATACACCATGACCAAGTGGGATTTATTCTGGGGATGCAAGGATGGCACAATATCTGCAAATCAATAAACATGATACATCACATAAACAAACTGAGAGACAAAAATCACATAATCATATCAATCAATGCAGAAAAAACATTTGACAAAATCCAACACCATTTCTTGATAAAAATTCTCAGCAGAGTGGGAATAGAGGGATCATACCTCAACATAATAAAAGCCTTATATGACAAACCTACAGTCAACATCATACTCAATGGGCAAAAACTAAATTCATTTCCCCTAAGAAGAGGAACCAGACATAGATGCCCAATTTCACCACTCCTGTTCAATGTAGTACTGGAAGTGCTAACCATAACAATCAGACCAGAAGAAGAAATAAAAGGCATCAATTGTAAAAGAAGAAGTAAAACTCTCATTGTTCGCAGATGACATGATACTATACATAGAAAACCCCAAAGACTCCATCAAAAAACTACTAGACCTAATAAATGAATTTGGCAAAGTAGCAGGATACAAAATTAACACCCAAAAATCTATGGCCTTTTTATACACCAATAATGAACTCACAGAAAGAGAAAGGGAAAAAAATCCCATTTACCATTGCATCAAAAAAATTAAGATACCTAGGAATAAACTTAACTAAGGACATAAAAGACCTGTACTCAAAAAACTTCAGGACATTGGAAAAAGATATAGAGGAAGACATAAACAAATGAAAGAACATACCATGTTCATGGATTGGTAGAATCAACATCATTAAAATGTGCATACTACCCAAAGCAATCTACAGATTCAATGCAATCCACATTAAAATGCCAGTGGCATACTTCAAAGATGTAGAACAAACTCTCCAAAAATTCATCTGGAATAAAAAAAGACCCCGAATAGTCACAGCAATCCTGAGAAAAAGAACAAAGTTGGAGGGATCACAATACCAGATATCAAGCTATATTACCAAGCCACATATCTCAAAACTGCCTGGAACTGGCATAAGAACAAACATATAGACCAATGGAACAGAACAGAGAACCCAGAAATCATCCCAAGCCATTATGCTCAATTAATATTTGACAAAGGAGGCAAGAACATACAATGGAGTAAAAACAGTCTCTTTAATAAATGGTGCTTGGAAATTTGGACAGATACATACAAAAAAATGAAACTAGATCACCAACTTACAACCTACACAAAAACAAACTCAAAATGGCTAAAGGGCTTAAATGTAAGATGGGAAACCAAAAAATCTTACAAGACTCCATAGGCAGCAAAATAGCAGGCATATGTCGCAGCAATATCTTTACAGACACAGCTCCTAGAACAACTGGAGACTAAGTAGAAAATAAACAAATAGGACTACAGAGTCATAGGCAGGTTATAAATTCTTTACCAAGTTCTAGGATACTGTATGTATGCAGACACACATGCACACTCATTTACACACACACACACACATACACACATACACACACACACACATCATCCTTTTTCCTCTTCCCCTGTCAACAGGACAAAGTTATTGATTATTTCTGTACAATCATTAAATACAGTTCATTTTACTGTAAATAACCCTCTCATTGGTGGGGTGAAATTCTACACCCAGCTAACTGAGCAAGTATAAAGAAAACTATTATTATTTGGCTTTCCAAATTCACCATCTGTGTCACCAGTGCCTGAAGACATAGTTTTGAAAGCTCAGCTATTTTCTGGACTTCCTATAATGGCATACTTTTAATATTAATAGCTATCTTTCCATTAAAATTATCACCAATTTAATGAGGCTGCATTTCCTAAGCATTCTATCTTACTTTTTCTTTAATGAAATATACATACATTTGAGCATTAATAAATAGATCTAAATAGATCCCATTTAAAATGCTGCTTCTAAAATGACCTTCATGATTATTTTTCTTCCTCATTTTGGCCAGGATTGACTGACAGAATTTTAGCTTAAGAAACAGCCAAATTTCATCCTGGCTGGGTTGCTCAGTTGGTTGGAGCATCATCCCGTGCACCAAAAGGTTGTGGGTTCCCATCCAGGTAGGGGCACAGACCTAGATTGTGGGTTCAATCGCTGGTCAAGGCACATATGTGAAGCAACTGATTGATGTTTCTCTCTCACATCAATGTTTCTCTCTTTTTCTCTCTCTCTAAATTCAATAAACATATCCTCAGGTGAGAATTTAAAAAAAAAAAAAAGAGCAGCCATTTTTCTAAACAAGTTAAAAATGTATACTATGTTCACAATAGTGCTCTGAATGTTTTATATGTGATTGTCCTAAGATAATAAATTTTAAAAAAGATGCAATACAATTGTTGTAGGCAGTTAGACAGACATGAGCAGAGCAAGGACGATGGGCCAGGTACAGAAGGTCACCAGGTTGGGAAAACCCCAGGTGCCTAGCAAGGGACCTCGCCCCAGGGTGACTTTTCCTCCCCTAGCATATAGCTGGTCATATAGTTTGGACATCCTGACCTTTCTTCCTTAGAGATAACATCTGGGCCTCAGTTGCATTTCAGCTCTAAGCCCAGATAAGCAACAAAACCAGCCCCTGGCTGATCTCAAGACCAGCTGCTCTGGATAATGACCCCCTGTTGCAGGCCAATCAACCAGTGGAGACCACAACCTGAAAGCACACACCTGGAAAGCTGCTGAATATTCTATTGATCTTCCCCAGGGACCTCCCCTAAAACCCCCACCCTTAAAACCCTTATCAGCGGTTCTCAACCTGTGGGTCGAACGACCCTTTCACAGGGGTCGCCTAAGACCATCCTGCATATCATATATTTAGATTACGATTCATAACAGTAGCAACATTACAGTTATGAAGTAGCAACGAAAATAATTTTATGGTTGGGTCACAACATGAGGAACTGTATTTAAAGGGCCAGAAGGTTGAGAACCACCGCTTAAGAAGGAGGTCCCAGCGTGCTCTCCCCGCCGGGAACATGCCCATGCTTTTCCCTTTCCCTTTCCCTCCTCCCCTCACCCCCCAGGCACATTAACATTAGCTTCCTCACTCCCAAGCTCCAATGGCCCTTCCTTTATCTCTATAACTTGTTTCCTAAGCCCATTTATTCTAGGAATTACTTTTTCTACCTCTGTAATTTACCAAATAAATATTCTTTACACTTTGGGTTTTGGTTTTGAATTCTTTCCTCTCCAGAACCCAAGTACCGAGGTCGCTGAACCCAAGTTTGGTCTGTCCCCATGGGTTGGACACCTGGTGCCCCTCCCTGTTGCCTACAACACAATGGAACATTATTATCAAATATTATTATCAATATTTTTATTGATTTAATAAATACTGAGAAATGAGGCTGGGACATATTCATGACAAGACAAAGATATCTGTCCAGGAGCTTGCTAGGAGGGAAATAGATAATAACCAGTAAGTCATATAGTATGTTTTAAGGGGATGAAAATTATAGGAAAAAAACAAAACACAAATTAGAGCAAGGGATGTTGGAGTGTCGTTGGTGGGGCTGGGGGCTGGTTGCATTATTCACTATGCTGGTCTTGGTAAGCCTCACTGGGAAGGTGAAAATTGAGCCTAGACTGAAAGCAAGGTGAGGAGTTAGCAAAACTCTTTTTGCACCCTTTAAAAATTAAATGGAAAGCATATAATTAGCAGAAATCTATAGATATAGAGATTTGATTATTTTCAAGCTGTATTTAAAATAAAATGACAGGTATGTGGAGTTAGTCATGTAAGTTTAGCTATAAAAATAAATTTGTTCTGAGAAATCATAATAAATCAGTAGAAAGAGAAAATATAAGACTTAATTATCTGCTATGCTCCTATTCCAACTAAAAACAATTACAAGGTGATGGGAAATGTAATCAAATTATTCCCTTTAATTTCATGGTTGCCTAATTACTCTAAGCAGAAACCAAGCAACAGTTTACGGTGCATGAATGTATTTAAATTAATTTTTATTTGAAAAGTAACAACATGCCTGTGCCTTCTATTATTAATTGGGATATTTACATTTCTAATTATAATATGTTGGGAAATAAATTTAATGTATTTCTTCACTAATCTATTATAGAATTATGCAATATGCATATAGGACCATATAAATCACATTCTGTTGTGCAAAACACATTGTTTGAAATAGAACAAACACCATTCTTATTTGCTACCAAATTTCTAAGCTTTGCTAAATCATCAATAGAAAATGAGAGTATCTTCATTTCTTAATGTAGATGACAAATTTCATCTAGAGCCATATAAACTCCTTTATATAATTCTAAAAACATTTTATTTTTATTTTTTTAAATAATGTAACTTAATAATATACTTTACCCTATTTTGGTTCAATTGATTTTTTTTTTTTGCTTCATTGGGATGGGGCAAGGAAATGAAAGAATGTCAAGCATCAGCCTATCACGTCATATGTGTTACATTATCTCTTCCCAAAGTAGCTTAAAGAAGCAGAAGTTCTGGACTTTACTTTTACACATAAAGGGATGACAACAAATGCTGATTAGATGGAGAATAAAATGAGGGTGAAAAACATCCATTGGAAGCTGGAACATGGAAGTCATTAATATTTGTGACAATTCTTGGTGCCTTAGTGTTTTCTGTTAAATTAATAGTCCTAATGCTAAAAGCCTTATTTTTTTCTCTCAGTTGCTAAATATGTTTACAAATTATAAACAAAGTCTGATTGTATTCTACTTTTCTCAAACACACACACACACACACACACACACACACACACACACTTAACTCTACTATTGGTCTGAACACGGTTTTAAATTTGACTTAATTTTTCTCTAATAAAATATTTAGTTTAGCCATGAAACAAAATATAATAATAATAACAATAATAATGAAGCATTGGTGTGTTCTAGGAAGTTACCACTGTGCTGCTTCCCACAGGAATGCTATGTGGACTGTCCCCATTCTCTCAAAAATCCTATGCCACTGTCCACAGGCAAAGCTGCCAGTGGCCAAGATATGATCAGGTTATCTCACTCAATGCTGGATTCACCTATTGCTATTTGGGGAAGCAGAAGCAGAAAATTTTCTTGGCCTCATAGGTAGGACTTCAGAAGAAATGCCCTTCTTGTCATCTTCTAACTTTTTTGTCTGATGTCTTGGCAGGAGTCTTAGTCCTTTCTCACTTCTCTGCTATTTGGTGATTGAGTTCCTCTAGTCACTGCTTCTTCTGCTTTTTAATTTCACAGCAGATTCAGAGAACCACTCAAAGGCGATTTTATCCCCCTCAGACCTCATGTTCAAACTCCCAGAGGAGGTGCTAACTGAACCTGCAAATCATGATTCAGAACACACCTCTCCTGTTAACCAGCCCTGCTCTTGAAACTGACTCGGTCTAGTTCCCCGACACTGATGTCTGGTCCCTTCCACTGTGAGCAGGCTCCTGAGGGAGCCGTGCAGAGTGCAGTGACCTTCCTGAGTTGCTTCTGGAAAGCTTTACCAGGAAGGAGGCTGTGGGCAAGAGGTTTGCTGACTGCTCAAGGGTTCTTCTCTAAAGATATCTGATTCACATTCACTGGTTTGGGGCATTTTCCAAGTCGCAGACACCTATTTGCAATTACCATTGAGAAATTACCAATGAAATAGAGAATGAATACACGACAGGGAATGAGATGCCATAGGAAGAGTCTGTATAGAAGGGCAGGCAAAGGTTGTTTTAATTCTGGAGCTTCATTTTCATTGTGTAAAATGAGATGCTTAGATGAGTTGTTTTCTGAGAGGCACTCTCTGTATGTGAGTCCCATTTAGTCATTTCAAGTCATCCTTGGATGGAGGCCTCCTTTATTGTCCAGATCCAGTTTCTAATTACCCCGAAAGGCACAGACCATCTTGACTTATTTTCAGTTAAACTTCAGAGACTCAATCTAACAGCAACAATCATCTTCTGAAGATCCTCCCATTCCTGCAAGTAGCAATTTATAAATAACAATTTGGACAAAGAACTATGTTGCTCATTAATCCCTCAGTCCCACATAAAAATCAGGCCAAGAAATCCTGGCCTCTTTCTTCATAGTCATATTCTCTCATTAGCACTTTCTATATTATTTCACAAATGTGTGACTATGTCATCCTTGGCTTGGTCAAACATTTGGTATTAATGTCAGATGGATATATAATGAAGGCCCAACCACTCCAGAGAAACTATTTGTGACCCAGGGCAAGCGATTGGACAGTTTTGGACATCACCATGAAACTGAAGTAATCATATATGTGCAGGGCTGTGCAGGATTGCAGATGATGCACTTAAAGGGTGTAACAAAAAATTATAAATATTCCTCCTATTATTACAAAATCTCAGGAGTCCTTCATGAAATTCTAGTCCTACATTATGGGTCTCTATACAGATCCTCTATTGCCCACATTTCAAGACGATTTACAGCCCCACAAATATATAATCCTAGTTGAGCATACATCCAAATATTCAATTTATAAAATACTAGAAACAAAGTCTTATTTTGGAATTCTAGCCCACAATCTAGCAGTGTGTGTGTGTGTGTGTGTGTGTGTGTGTGTGTGTGTGTGTGTGACATTAAATTAGGCATAAAATTTTTGGAAAGTTGACATTGGAGTTGGGTCATTGTGGCAGAGGCTTGCCTTAGTCAGTAGCCTGGATTTGCTTCCTTTTACAGCAAAGCTCTTCTTTTAGAATATCAACTCATGCAACTCTTTTGTTCTTTGAGAGGAAGAATTACCACAGTGTGTAGTACTGACAGGCACAGCTCCCACTGAGGGCTTACGTGAAATTAATCCACTAGGGATAAAGGAAGGAATCCTGACATTAAGGGGAGGTGAGATAGAGTATGGCAAAAAAAAATAGAAATATAAACAAACAAAAGAAATGGCTCACTGGCAATATTGTTGGCATCTTTCCTAATAGCAGGTAAAACACTGTAAGCATATACTCAGAATATTTCAATTTCTAGATTAAAAAAAAGGCTAATTGAAGGAAGAAACAGGATTTTTTCCCCTAAATTTAGGAATAGTTAATGTGGGGATATAGTTCTAATGGGACTAACTGGTTGTATCACCTTGTTTTGTTTTTTAATCTCAGTTAATACTGTTCTCTTTCAGGCTGAAAATATAATCAAGTATTATAGTAAGGATTATGAATTCATTAATAACAAGTAGTTAAACCTCAACTGTGTATGTCATTTTTAATTTCTAGCAGCTTTAATGAAGCACCTTGTAATTTCAAGTATTTTTACCTCTACATTTCAAAGTAGCATTTCCAGGATGTGTCCATAATTACTTCTGTTTATGACTGCCTATTTTGTATTTTCTACACAGCCTATTGGTAATCTAAAGAACCAAGAAAAGCTTTCCTGTAACAATGACTTGAAATTTTTAAAAATAATTCACAGTAAACTTAAAACTGCAAATAGTTTACCTGTGTTTGTTTGTGTTTTGGTGTTGCCAGCATGCAGATGCTCTTTCAATATTAGATTGTTTTCTCTCTACTTTTTTACACTACAGTAAGATCTCTTGCTGGTATTTATTAGTAAGTCAATCTTTCTTCCAGACATCAAGAGATGACCTTTTGTGACTCAAAGATTTATCAAGTCAGCAATCTATTCCCCAGGGCCAGTGTCTATAGCCCTTCCTCTGCCAGTCACGTCTATTGAAGGACTTTGCCAAACCCCAGGAGAAAATGGACTAATCTACTTGTTTCAAAGAACAAGAATGACATCCTTACCAGCTGTACTTTGTCTATAGAGGAGAGAAGCTAATAAAGGATGAAATACTTTATCCAAATGTGGAAGATTCGATCCATGTTTTTATAATATAGGACGTAGAGAGTAGCAGTTAGTAAGAAGCTACTCTGAGAAGCTAAGGTTTCATTACAGGGAACAAAGAGGAGAGATTTATTACAATGAGCTGGATGAGAACAACATTTTAAAAGCACATTCCCTTTTGTCAGTTCATTTCTTTTCTTGATACAATGATGTGGCTATGACATTCTGTAATAATTGTGGCACGATTAGTTTCTGGCCTCTTGTTTTGATATGGTAAAGGTCTAAGTGCACCTGCAATTAAGTCCAATTATTTGTGAGTTGTGAGGTAGTCCCTGTAAATGACGGCTGGGGAAAACACTACAGAGGTAGTGTGTCAAAGACTCCTTGAAAAACTAAGCAGTGTAAAGACTAGGCAATTATCATCAATGCTAGTTTTTAGATGGGAAAAGACAGCTACAGCCACAGCAATAGCATTCAAAATGAGTTCCTAAGTAAGGAGGAGTCAAAGTAATCCTGAGGGTTAACCCGATTTACAAAGGATGCCACCAGGTTACCTAATGAGAGGCAGCTGGGATATGGCATTTTGCCATGGAGCTTAAAAAAACCTCTTAAAATATATATATTCTTCAGGTCAGTAAAATAAATGAAATTTTTGTTTCATGCTTCTGTATTAACTAATTTTTTTCATCCTCCTTTTCTCATGCTTTTGAATAAGAGTGCTTAGTCATGCTTGCAATGTCCAAGGAATTTTGCATTTTAAGGTATGTTTCAAAGTTAAAAGAACAAATATATTCACTATTTTAAATTATTATTTCTTTGTAAATTCTATCTGGTTCTTTATAAGCTTTACATGTGCATATTTTAAAATGTAAAGGAGAGAACTAAGTTTTCTAAATTACAGGCAATAGCAACCAAATACAATTCACTACTAAATGAAATAATTACATCTGATAAGATACTAGGTTACATAGAAATTTGTGACATTTAATATGTGCAATCTAAAACACAAAAACAAGGAACTCATAAACACAGAGAACAGATTGGCAGTTGCCAGAGGCAGGGGGTTGGGATGGTGGGCAAAATTGGTAAAGGGAGTCAAAAGGTACAAAAGGTAAAATAAAGAATTCCTGGGAATGTAATGTAAGTCATGATGCCTATCTATACTAATAAAAGGATAATATGCTAATTAGACCAGACATCTTCTGGATGTCCATTCCGGACAAAGCCACGATGGCAGGGGCCAAGGCAGAGGCAGTTAGGGGAGATCAGGCCAGCAGGAGAGAGCAGTTAGGGGGCTCAGGCCAGTAGTGGAGAACAGTTAGGGGGATCAGGACAGCAGGCAGGTGAGCAGTTAGGAGCCAGCGGTCCAGGATTGCAAAAGGGATGTCCGACTGCTGGTTTAGAGATTGGGCCTAAACCGGCAGTTGGACATCCCCTGAGGGGTCCCAGATTGGAGACAGTGCAGGCCGACTGAGGGACCCCCTCCTTGTGCATGAATTCCATGCACCAGGCACTAGTAGTTAATATTACTGTATTGTGTATTTAAAAGTTGCTAAGAGAATAGATCTTAAAAGTTATCACAAGAAAAAAAGTTTGATTTGGTGTGGCAATAGATATTAACTAGCCTTATTGTGGTCCTCATTTCATAATATATACACATATTAAATCATTATCTTGTACACCCAAGAAATAAATCATTATCTGTACACCTGGGAAATATCCTATATAATAAAAGGCTAATATGCAAATCAACTGAACGACGGAACGACCGGTTGCTATGATGGGCAGTGACCACCAGGGGACAGATGTTCAATGCAGGAGCTGCCCCTGGTGGTCAGTGTGCTCCCACAGGGGGAGCGCCACTCAGCCATAAGCCGGGCTCAGAGCTGGTGAGTGCAGCGGTGGTGGCAGGAGCCTCTTCTGCCACCATGGTAGTGCTAAGGATGTCCGATTGATGGCTTAGGCAGAAAGTGGGCCTAAGCCATCAATCGGACATCCCCCAAGGGCTCTCGGACTGCAAGAGGGTGCAGGCTGGGCTGAGGGACCTCCCGAGTGCACAAATTTTATGCACTGGGCCTCTAGTACAAATTTTATTTCAATAAAAATATAAAATTAATTAAAGTTAAAATATTAAAATCATAACCCAATACTATATTAATTAATCTACAACTTAGGCATAAAATATAAGGTTCTGTATTAATTTATACAAGGGCTTTATTTATGTCAAATATAGTAAAATCAGTACCATCAAACAAACCGTCACAATATGATTCTCCACATAACATTGATGCTCTTTGGAATGATAATACCCCCTTTGAATAAGGGTACTAAGCTTAGCAATGAAACTTTTCTCAATGCAGAGTAATTAAAACCCTATATAGGATATAAATCCTGTTTATTTTCTGCCTCAAATGCCAGTTATAATACATATTTTAGTTCAACCATCTGACTGGAACATCTGTTACCTGTTTTGTTCTGGATTCTGAAACTTTCCTTTTTAGTGTGACTGATCCCCACTACATGTTTTATGACATACATGTGGCATCACAACACATAGCAGCTGTTCCTTAGCATTGGGCTACATACTTCCCATTGACCAGGACCGCAAATCTTCCTTTAATTTATCAAACAACATAAGGATTCTTCAACAACTTAGTTTTAACACCTGTAAGCCATACACAGAAAGACTCCCTCTGTTTACAAATGCACAAAAAAGAGCATGTTTGAAACATTTATTTTAAGAGAAAAGAACTCAGTTTCTCACAGAATTGCTACATGTGCTTAAAGGAGAACAGAAAGACAACTAATATGTGAGAAAGGAGGTAACAATGGGTTCAACCTAATTGTTTTTTTTAATTTTTTTATTGATTTCAGAGAGGAAAAGAGAAAGCTAGAGAGATAGAAACATCAATGATGAGAGAGAATCATTGATTGGCTGCCTCCTGCACGTCCCCTACTGGGGGGTGGGATCGAGCCCACAACCCGGGCATGTGCCCTTGGCCAGAATCAAACCTGGGACCCTTTAGTTTGTAGGTTGACACTCTATCCATGGAGCCAAACCGGCTAGTGCCAACCTAATCGTTTTTGTGAAAGTAGAACGACACTGTTAAACCTAAGAAAGAAATAATAGCAATTCCAGTTTAGTTAGTATCAATCAGGTGCCATATAATTTACATACCAAAGTAAGGAAGTGGGGATCAAAGTGATGTGGTGAGGTATTTCAGCCCCTCAGGAAGCAAACCCAGTCTCTGGCCCCCTACTGCTAGATCCCTGTTCTAGATTCCTTCCCCTACTTCATATTGTTGGATTCATTTGTTGTCTCTGGAGGAATGACAAAGGTTAGAATAAAAGCAAATCATGGCTACTATCAACCATTATCAATTCCTTCGCTCTGTGCTAGTGTGTTATGTCATACCATTATAACCCTCCCCCACCTCCACCCCCTATTGAATTCCAACTATTCCAACTGGTCTTAGCACATTGTTTGATAAATACAATATCATGAAAGTAATTTCAGAGATGGAAAAGCCTTTCAGTGTCCATCTGTGCCTCTTAGAAGACCCAGAGAGAAGCCAGTTGTTATGGGAAAAGTATCTTGAGAATACCTGCTGTGAGGAAGCCAACTTTATCCAAGTGGAGATGCCTGAACAGTAAGACAGATGTCCAGCTCCTGGTGTTCCACATATTCCAGCCCAGTCACCACAGTATAAATGAAACAATCCTCTTGAACATTCCTATCTCGGCTCCAGATGTTGGGACACAGTCAAGCCATCTCAGCTATCTACATCTACATGAACCTCCTCAGCTAAGAACCAACGAAGGTTATTCTGGAGGTATGAGAAACACCTCTACCACACTCTGCCCAAATTCCTGCCTATAAAATTATATATATTCTAAATATTCTTGCCATTTTAACTACTGAGTTTTGGTAGTTTTCTATACACAGCAATAGATAACCAAAATAGTGGTTGTTTATAATAGAATGCTTACCATGCCAGGCACCATAGTTATCATTCACAAATTCTCTATCTTTCTTATATCTAGTAATGGAAGGCCTTTTATTACCATTTCTTTTATTACCATTTTAAAAATTGTTAGTTTCTTTTTAGAAAATATGCTTTTATATGCTCGGAAACAAAGAATAAAGAAACAGTATGCATCTAAGGGAAAGTAGGATGTAAAAATGTTAGAACTTATTATAAGGGTAGAAGTCACAAAAGTCACCTCCAAATAAATGATTTAAAAAATGTTTCTTTATGAATTAAAGTTTCCTCTCTTTTCATTTCCATATCTCAGGTTATCTTTACAAAACATACATACTGAGGCATGGACATGATATATAGAAGCTATATTTGATTTAGTGGAAATTAAAATGAGCTATATCCCCCTTTCATTATTGTCAGTATCTGAAAAACACATTGACAAAAAAATTACCCAGAGACTCACTTTTTCATTCCTATTTGTTCCCTAGACTGTCAAAAATGCTCTTGGATCCTAATCCACACATTTTGATTAGGTTCTAAACCATATGACTTCAGGCAGAAAGATATTTCAACCCAATTGGAGGTCCTAAGGGAGAGCATGACTGCTCAACCTGATTTATTCCATGTGCGTAGCCACAGGAGCATAATATCTCAATGAATAAATGCATCTATTTAATGAGTCTTTCACTGGTTTTAGCAGTCACTAACAGTGCTGTATTTACAAGAATAGAAACTGCAGTTTCTTTTTCTTTCAGAATTAAATACACATTAAGTGCAAGGAACATAAAAATCTTAAGAAATTCGAGCTATTAGCTAAAGATTTCTCCACCCAAGTGGGAATTCAGGTCTTTGGGTATCTGGAATGGAGAATAGATATCATTTGTGAATGATTTTAGCAATAGAAAAAATTCCTCATGGGAATTAAAATGTGGTCCAATCGTTGTTCTACACGTTCTTACTATAATAGTCACCATTTAATGACTATTTTAGGGTAGCAAAAGGGCATGTGAGTTTAATGCCAGAAAACCCAGGAATGGTGTGCTTAGTTTGATCAATGAAAGCTTTAAAAAAATATCTAGCCCTCCAAACTGTCTAGCTAATGATTTTTAGTGATTTAGAAAGGTAGAGGCTCTGTGTTACAGAATGGAATGAGGTGTTTAAGTTCTTCCTTTTTATACCATAAAGACATGCTTCACTTAAAATAATCCATAAACCAGACTATCACCCCATTGTCTAGATCACAGGTACACAAACGTATTCTGTAAAGGGCCAGCTATCAACCATTTATGGCTTTGAGGGTCATAAATCTTCTACTTCTGTAGTGAAAGCAACCACAGGCAAGAAATAAACAAATAGGCCTGGCTGTGTTCCAACACAGGCTGCAATCTCATCCCTTGTCTGGAGATTTCTGGAAATGATCAGATTTAACTGCAGAACATACCCCCATGTCCAGCAGACTGACTCAAGAAGATCTGGTTGAAAAGTCTAATGATTACGAATTAGTAGCTACAAGAGACAAGAAAAATTAAGCCTCAATGGCAGGAACAAGAAATTAAAGCATGATGGAGGACAGTGTGCTTACTATGATACTGGATAAAGGAGAACTTAGATAAAAACAGCATTTCTTCTGTGGCAGAGATTATAAAGGCTCTAAGACAGAAACACTTCTCAGAAAGGTATCATGACTATCCCCATTTTAATGACCAGGGACCAGAATTATGTTCATAGAGCTGAACTAAATTTCAGAAGGTCACAGAGCTGGTCAGAGTCTGTGTTTGAAGCCAGATAGATTTTTCTCTCAAAGCCACACTCTTTTTTTTATATGATTAGTTGCCCTTTAACATTTCTCAAATCTTTAAATAAAAGTCAGTTCCAAAGCTGTGATAACGTGACATCCTCATGTAGGAACAGGCTCCTCTGTGCAATTAACCATATGCTTCTTTAAATTTATATCAGAGCACACTAATTCAGAATATGACACTAATGAGGGCTTTTAAACTCCATCAGATTATAAATATAGGCACATTTTGATATTACTGATAATCTAAACCACCCCACTGTGTTTTCCTACATCCCAATAAGTAATATTCAAGGTAGCCCTCTGGGTATTTTTCCATGAGGCTAAGAATCATAACTATGGTAAATAAATAACTATTTTGAATTCTATGTAAAATGTATTTCCATGATTTATGTTGTCAATTTTATTTCTGAAATTTCTTATGAGGTAGCAGTGGTAGCAGTTTTCCATTACATCAACTGAGAAATTTTAAATAAAGGCAGTGATTATCAAAACAGTATAATTGGTCATCAACTGGTGCTAATTAATATAATAAATATAATATAATATAAATAATATAATATAATATAATATAATATAATATAATATAATATAATATAATTAGAGCCCAGCCTGCACCCTCTCCAATCGGGGACCCCTTGGAAGATGTCCAACTGCCGATGTCTAAACTCTGGGACTGCTGGCTCCTAACCGCTCACCTACCTGCCTGCCTTCCTGATTGCCCCTAACTGCCTCTACATGCCTGCCTGATCTCTCCTTACCTCTCTGCCTGCCTTCCTGATTGCCCCTAACTGCCCTCTCCTGCCGGCCTGATCTCGCTCCCAACTGCTCTCCCCTGCTGGCCTGATCTTGACCCCAACTGCCCTCCCCTGCTGGCCAATTTGGTTTTGATTGGTCAGTTTCTATGCCAGTCAGCATCAAAATCTCCGCCTCCTAGGCAGCTATTGACTCCTCACAGTTAACACAGCTTTGGTTCTGATTGGTGGGTTTCTATGCCAGTCAGCGTCTCTGAGCCTATCTCCGGGCCTGATCAGAGAGGCAGGGCTGATCAGCGGCCCCAACGGAAACCTGGAGAGAAACAGAGGCGCGGCTTGCTGGTGAAGCCGGAGAGAAAAGAAAGAGGCAACAGCTGATCAACCAGCTCCCATGGAGCCTGAGGATCAGACCCTTCCCTCTCTCTCCAAGCCCTCTCTTTGGGCCCTGAATCGCAGCCCCCTCGCCAGTCAGTGCTGGGTCTCCACAGCACCCCAGAACTGACTGCAGGGACTGACTTCTGGTGTTAGGTTGAGCCTTCAGTCAGTCGTTTACAGACCCTGGACTTTCATATATTAGGATATATTCCTATCTAATAAAGGACAAAAAGGGTAATTGCCCATACTTTCACTACGCTTCCCATTGGCTAATCAGGGTGATATGCAAATTAACCACCAACAAAGATGGTGGCTAATTTGCATACTGCTCGCAGATCCTGCTACGGGCCCACCTGGGGCTGGCGGCAGCGCAATCCCCAGCTGCTGGCCGCTCCAGCATGAGATCTTGCCTTCCCATGGGGGGGGGGGGCGGGGCGGGCGGGGCGGGCAGCAGCAAGATCCCGAGCCGCCACCCACCCCATGACAGGGAGAAGCTGACAGCCCCCCCCCCACACACACACACACGGGGGTAGGAGCCCCAGGTGCAGGCAGCTCCTCAGAAGTGACACTGGAGCTGTGAGCCCCAGGTGCACAGCCAGGAGACCCAAACCTGCCTACTCGAGCATCAGGCTTATGCTTATTGGAACTAGGCACCAATACATTAGAGAAGTTATTTTAAAACAAACAACAAAGAAGAAAATAGGTGTCGACCCCAGAACTATGTCCCAACAGGGAGTGGGTGACAGCAGAGAGGAGCACAAGGCTGACACACTGTGGGCGGTGAGGATGAACACGGAGCTGAGGGAAGCAGCCGGAGCAAAGGCCCCCGGCTGTCTGACTCCATTTACCTGAAATGCCAGGAGCAGGAAGCGCACGGGCACAGGAAGAGACCAGTGCTTTCCAGGGCAGTTTGAGGGCCTGGGGCCTAAGGGAGAAATGATTTTAGAGGAAGGCAGCAGCTTGCGGGTGCAGGAGGCCTGGCTCCCAGGTCCAAAATCAGAAAAACAG
>NW_005871190.1:714664-734213 GCF_000147115.1 Myotis lucifugus | reverse complement strand
CCCCCCCCCCCCCCCACATCTGCCAGAGTGACAGAGACAGAGTGCTGCAAGTCCGGGACAAAAAGTGAAGGAGGACAGCGGGGAACCCGGCAGCAGGTTTGCGGAAGGAGACAGAGCGCGCCGGGTCCCGTCTCCCGGGGGCGCTCCAGCGCGCGAGCTTAGACTCAGACAACACAAGCAAGCACCCCAGGCTTTAAGGCCTCACTGGGTGCTTGAGCTATTCTTTTCAGCCAAATTGGGCTCCTGGGGTGGGGGTAGGGGGGCGGGCACAGAGCCCACCCAGCATCCAAGGCACTCCTGGGCGCCCCTTCCTGCTTGCAGCTTCCAAAGTGTAATAAAGTGCATTTCCGGTGAGGAGAAGCCCCGGCCTGGGGTGCGCGGGCGCGGACAGGCGTGGGGCCCTCCAAGGGCTGGTGGCTTCAGGCCCAGGCTGCGCGTCCAGGCCACTCGGAGTGCTCAGAACCAGTGCGAGCCAATGCGCCTAAGGCCGGCGGTTCACATTCTCCTGGCCAGTGCAGAGCTGCAGGCCGGCCTGCCCCCACGTCCTCCGCGCCCGGGGGTCACACTCAGACCGTTCATACCACGCTGCTACTGGCCTCCAGCCTGGCTCCTGCCTGGGGTCGGGGCCAGCACCAAGCACAGGCAGAGGCCAGAGGAAGAACCCCAAACCCTTAGCCAGACGGACCTCGGGCCCTGGAGGAAACGAGGCCGAAGGGCCAGGAGAGCCTGAGAAGAGGAAAATCCCAGGAGGAGGCACCTGGAAAGTGCATTGAATTGCAGGAGAGGGTGGACCACACTGGCAAACCTTGCCCGCCCCGGGTCAGTGAAGCGGGCCCCAAGTGCTCCTGGGCTTTGCCTTTGCATCGTGGGGTCACGCTGCGCGTGGCCGGGCAAGCAAGGGCCACCCCAACCTGTGAAGTTTCGCACAAAGGTGGGGAGGCCAGGTTCGGGTGGGTTTGTCAGGCCCAGGGAAGGCGCCTTTGCTCTCTGCGCTGAGATGGTGGCCAAGGGGCCCTCCGGAGACATGTGGTGACTGAACCCAAGCCAGGCCGGAGTCCTGCTCGCACTGAGAGGCAAGTAACTGGGCACCGAGCCCCAAATGCATGGGGAGCACCAGCAGCCTCCTCTCTCCTGCCCTGGAAGGTGGGATGCCTGGCGGGATTTACAGGTAAAACGCAGACACTGATGGGTCCCAGACCCCTTTTCTTTGCACACAACCCCCCCCACCCCCATCATTCTGTGAGGCTAAGGTTCCTGAGCCCAGATCCAAGGACTGCAAAAGGAACAATTCTCCCGGTGAGAACATGCAGGCACCTCCTGCCAAGGCGGCCAAGTTTGACAAACAGCGCCTCCTGGGGTGGGGAAAGCAGAGTGCCACGGAGCAGCGTCGGCTCCCAGCTACCCCGGGGGCAGGTGGCCACCTCGGCTCCCTGCTGGCCCCAACAGCTGGGCGGCGGCCCCTGCATGTCCGGTGCACCTAGGCCTTGCTGACCTGGTGACCCCCAGAGCACACACCCGTCTCCTGGTCCTAATTGCCTCTCCCCCCACCACACACACACACACATGCATCTGCAAAGGTGGGAACAAGGCCCAGGCGGCCGCGTCCATGCCCTTGCTGGTGAAAGTCACACTCCAAGTGCCTGGCTGTGTGAGGGGCAGTGGACACTCACTCATTCACTCTCTCCCTGGAAAATTCAGGGCGCACCTCGGCTCCTGCAATGTGCGGAATTAGAAATCGAACCATTTATTGTCTCCTAACTTTTCTCTGGTTTCTTTGGTCACTCACTGTGGCTGCCCCCACTGTTCTGAGTGGGCCCTGGGGGCTCCTCAGCCAGACCACAAATCCCCAAATCAAACACTTGCTTTCAGAAAGCTGGGCTTCTCTCAACGCACCCTGCAACCTAAAAGGTTGCCCCTCCATGAAAAGCTCAGAGGAGCACCGAGCTGGGAAAGGACAGCTGGTGCATGGCGGGGTCCCTGGGACCCAAAAAGGTGCAGAAAAAAAAATTTATTTTAACACATTTCAATTTCAAGAAGTAAAAACAAAACCAAGAAAGAAAAACTACGCTTTCGGAGCCTGAACATCCACAGGGACCTCAGCGCGATCCTGAGCCGCCGCTCGCCCTAGCACAGGATCCGGGCCTGCCATCTGTGACTGGGGGAGACAGGGCAGACACCGCGGGATTGGGCGTGCCATCTGCCATCAGGGGAGCGGGCCTAAGCCAGCAGATGGTTATCTCCCGAGGGGTCCCAGACTGTGAGAGGGCACAGGTTGGGCTTAGGGATCCCCCCCCCCCCCGCCAAATTTATGTTCACGGGGCTTCTGGGATAATATAATATAATATCATTCTATATAATAAGAGAGAAACATGCAAATTAACCACCCCTCCTCTACGCTCAAGCCACGCCCACAAGCCATACCCACAAGTCAATCCGAGTGACTATGCAAATTATCCAACAAAGATGGTGGTTAATTTGCATATGCAGGTGTCAAGTGCCCCAGGAGGTGATGGTGGCCGCGGCCGCAGGCCCCCGGGACTTTCGCCGGTCGGGAAGCTGAGGCCGCCCGCGCCTAGCCACACCCGCAAACTCCTGGGACCTTGCTGGCAGAGAGCGGGAGGTTTGGAGGACTTGGCAGAGCAGGAGACTGCTGGATATAGAGCAGAACGAGAGAGAGAGAGGGCAGCTTAGCGGGCACGGCTCCCTTTGTCACCCCAGCTTCCTCATCACAGCTGTGGAAACTGACAGCAGGGAAGAGGAAGTCCCACCCCCACAGGATCAGCCAAAATCAGCCATTGGTCAGACAGCTGTCAGAGGCCTGACAGCCAGGACTCTCATTCACCTGCATCTCAGACCGTGACAGTAGAGAGGTGGGACTATGTCTAAAGAAAAACTGTTGATACAGCGTAGCTCTGCAGCCAAAAGATGCCAGCGTTATCGACAGTGTCTGCAGAGCAGCATGCATGTGATCTTGAAAGAAGGCGGTGCCTGTGACAGGATGTATCTGAACACCAGCTACTGGAAAAACGTCGCTCTGATGCCGAAAAATACTGGCGTTATCGACAGAAAATGTCTAAAGAGCAACATGCCTTTGAAGTTGAAAGAAGGCAGTGGCGATGACAGAATATGTCTAGAGAACAGTCATCAACAAGTACTACTAATACCGGTAGGAACTGCCTTCTCAGCAAAAATGGAATACATGATGATGCAATCCTCGAACATAGTTGCTGTGGAATGACTGTTCGATGTGAATTTTGCCTATCACTAAATTTCTCGGATGAAAAACCATCCAGTGGGAAATTTACTCAATGTTGTAGCAAAGGGAAAGTCTGTCCAAATGATATACATTGTCCAGATTACCCGGCATATTTAAAAAGATTAATGACAAACGAAGATTTTGACAGTAAAAATTTCATGGAAAATATTTGTTCCATAAAGAGTTCTTTTGCTTTTGCTTCCATGGGTGCAAATATTGCATCACCATCAGGATATGGGCCATATTGTTTTAGAATACATGAACAAGTTTATCACCCTACTGGAACTTTACACCCTTCAGATGGTGTTTCTCGGAAGTTTGCTCTACTCTATATTTTGGATATAGCCTAAGCTACAAGTAAAATATTAGCAATGCCAGAAAACCAGGGCTGCTCAGAAAGACTCATGATCAACATCAACAACCTCATGCACGAAATAAATGAATTAACAAAATCGTACAAGATGCTACATGAGGTAAAAAAGGAAGCCCAATCTGAAGCAGCAGCAAAAGGTATTGCTCCCACAGAAGTAACAATGGCGAATAAATACGAGCGTAACAGTGACCCAGGTAGATATAATTCTCCCTGTGTAACCAAGGTTGCTGTCATATTCAGAAAAGAAGATAGAGAACCTCCTTTTGAAAGGGACTTGCTCATTCATTGTAAACCAAATCCCAATAATCCAAATGCCACTAAAATGAAACAAATCATTATCCTGTTTTCTACATTAGATGCAATGACATATACTATTCTTTTTCCACATGGTGAAAAAGGCTGGGGAACAGATATTGCATTAAGACTCAGAGACGACAGTATAATCGACAATAATACTAGACAGAATGTAAGGATACGATTCACACAAATGCAGTATTATGGATTTTATCTCTCTGTGCGGGACACATTCAATCCTATTTTAAATGCAGGAAAATTAACTCAACAGTTTATCGTGGATTCATATTAAAAAATGGAGGCCAATTGGATAAATTTCATCAAAGCAAACCAATCTAAGTTGAGAGTTGAAAAATGTAGTGGTTTGATGGATTATCTCAAATCTAGATCTGAAAATGACAATGTGCCGATTGGTAAGATGATAATACTTCCATCATCTTCTGAGGGTAGTCCCAGAAATATGCAGCAGCGATATCAGGATGCTATGGCAATTGTAACGAGGCATGGCAAGCCCTATTTATTCATAACCATGACATGCAACCCCAAATGGGCAGATATTGCAAACAATTTACAATGCTGGCAAAAAGTTGCAAACAGACCTGACTTGGTAGCCAGAGTTTTTAATATGAAGCTGAATGCTCTTTTAAATGATATATGTAAATTCCATTTATTTGGCAAAGTAATAGCTAAAATTCATGTCATTAAATTTCAGAAACGCGGACTGCCTCACACTCACATATTATTGATATTAGATAGTGAGTCCAAATTACATTCTTCTAATTAATTCCCTTTCAATGTGCACAAATTTTGTGCACTGGGCTACTAGTATTATATAATACTAGAGGCCCGGTGCACAAAAATTTGTGCACTCGGGGGGGAAGGGGGGGGGGTCCCTCAGCCCGGCCTGTGCCCTCTCGCAGTCTGGGACCCCTCAGGAGATAACGACCTGCTGGCTTAGGCCTGCTCCTGGGTGGCAGAGGGCAGGCCCAATCCCTAGGTGCAGCCCCTGGTCGGGCTCAGAGCAGGGCTGATTGGGGAGTTGGGGCGCTGCCCCCTGTCATGCACAGAGCAGGGCGGATTGGGAGGTTGTGATGCCACCCTCAGTCACGCTCAGGGTAGGGCTGATCGGGGGGTTGGGGCACCGCCCCCTATCACACTCAAGGCAGGGTCAATGGGGAGGTTGCGGCACCACCCCCTGTGATGCACAGAGCAGGGCCAATCAGGGGGTTGGGGCGCTGCCCCCTGTCACTCACAGAGCAGGGCCCATCAGGGGGTTGGGGAGCTCCCCCCTCTCATGCACAGAGCAGGGCCCATCAGGGGGTTGGGGAGCTCCCCCGTCACACACAGAGTAGGGCCGATAGGGGAGTTAGGGCACCGCCCCCTGTCACACACAGAGCAGGGCAGATCAGGGGGTTGGGGCGCCACCACTGTCACACTCAGGGCAGGGCCGATGGGGAGGTTATGGCTCTACCCCGTCACAGACAGAGCAGGGCCCGTGGAGGGGGGGGGTTGGGGCGCCATCCCCTGTCACACACAGAGCAGGGCCGATCAGGGGGGTTGGGATGCCACACCCTGTCACACACAGAGCCGCAGGGGGATCAGGGGGTTTGGGCGCTGCACCCCTGTCATGCTGATCTGGGGCCAGGGAGACCTCTCGTCTCCGGCTGATCCTGGGGCTGGGAGGCATATTAACCCTTTTTACTATATAGGATAAGAGGCCTGGGGGGCGGGCTGGTTTGCCCTGAAGGGTGTCCTGGATCAGGGTGGGGGTCCCCACCTGGGGTGCCTGGCCAAGCCCTGGATGAGGGGATGATGGCTGTTTGCAGGTTGGTCACCACACCCTTCAGGGGGGGGGGTCCCCCACTTGGGGGGCCTGGCCAGTCTGGGTGAGGGGCTGAGGGCTGCTTTCAGGCTGGCGGTTTTGACTGAAGCTCCCAACCGCTCCTTTTTTTCTTTTTTTTTTTTTCCTTCTGGGCCAGCTTTAGCTTGCTGGTTTGTTTACCGTTCTATAATCGGAAACAATGTATAACTTCAGCTCTGAGATCCCAGCCGGGCTATATTTGTTACAAAGTTTCAAACTGCCAGCTCAGAGGCCTGCAAGGCAGGCGGGGAACGTTGGAGTCTGCAGTCACGGGAGCAAGCAAGCCTCATGTTCACTTCCAGCTGCCTGGCTGCCGGCCGCCATCTTGGCTGACAGTTAATTTGCATAAGGATATGCTGATTAGCCAATGGGAAGGGTAGCGGTCATACGCCAATTACCATTTTTCTCTTTTATTAGTGTAGATAATATAATATAATATAATATAATATAATATAATATAATATATAATAATAAAAGAGTAATATGCTAATTAGACCAATGTCTTCCATTTCAGACGTCCTTCCTGATGAAGCTGGGGCTGGAGGGAAGTCATCTTGGGTCCCCGGTGCCTGTGGTCGGCCCGAGGAAAGCAGGTACCTGCAGCCGGGGGAAGGAATGCCTACTCTTGCACGAATTTTCATGCATTGGGCCTCTAGTATAATATAATAATATAATATAATATAATATAATATAATAATATAATATAATAATTAATATATACAGTCATATGTTACCTTATGATTGGGTAATTAACATCTGAGAAATATAATGTTAGGTGATTCTCTCATTGTGCAAACATCACAGAGTGTACTTACACATATCGAGGTGGTATAGCCTATTACACACTGAGGCTGTATGTTATAGTCTATCGCTCCTATACAATATGCTACTGTATTGAAAACTATTGGCAATTGTAAGTGATAAGTATTTGTATATCTAAACATATCCAGACATAGGAAAGGTACAGTAAAAATACTATATAAAAGACAAAAAAAGGTATATCTATATAGGGTACTGACCATAAATGGAGCTTGTAGGACTAGAAGTTGCTCTAGGTGAGTCAGTGAGTAAATGGTTTGATGGATTATCAGATTGAGTGTAAAGGCCTCAAACATTACTATACACTGCTGTAGATCTTATAAACATTGTACTCTTAGGCTATACTAAATTTATAAACAATATTTTTGTTTATTTAATAATAAATTAACCTTTGCTAACTATAACTCTTTTATTTTATAAACTTTTTAAATTTTCATTGATTTTTAGAGAGAGTGAGATGAGAGAGAGAAACATCAATTTGTTGTTTCACTTATTTTTATATTCATTGGTTGATTCTTGTGTGTGCCCTGATTGGGGATAGAACCCCAGCCTTGCCATATTGGGATGTTGCCCAATTGAGCTACCTTCCCAGAAAACTTTATAAATTTTTTAAGTTTTTAATTTTTTTCCTCTTTTTGTCATAACACTTAAAAAACAAACACAATATACAAAAATAATTTCTTCATATCCTTATATTACAAGCTTTTTTCTTTTCAAATTTTAAATTTACTTCTTAAAATTTCTTGTTAAAAATTAATATAACAAGGCCCTGGCCAGGTAGCTCAGTTGGTTAGAGCATTGTCCCAATATGCCACGGTTGTGTGTCTGATCCCTCTCAGGGCACATACAAAAATCAACCAATGAATGCATAAATAAGTGGAACAACAAATCAACGCTTCTCTCTCTCTCTCTCTCTCTCTCTCTCTCTCTCTCTCTTTCTCTCTCTCTCTCTCCTTTCCTTTCCTCTCTCCGTCAAATCAATAATAAAAATAAATAAATAAACAAACAAACAAATAAATAAAACCAAGACAACCACACACATTGGTCTAAATCTCCACAGGGTCAAGATTCAACATCACTGTCTTCTACCTCCACATATTCTTCCCCTGGAAGTTCTTCAGGGGCAATAACACACATGGAGCTGTCATCTTGTCATCTTCTATGATAACAATACCTTCTTTAGGAATACCTCCTGAAGAACTGGCCTGAGACTCTTCCTGAGGTGGTATTACTCTTTTTCAGAAATATGTCCATGATGGTTTGTTTGGTTTTCTTTTCTTTCTTTTTTTCATCCAAGATTTCCTTGCAAGCAGTTAATATATAATGAACATTCCTGTCTATTAATGAAAACTTTTCAGTGTTGGGGTCCATGTTTTCAACTTTTTAAGGAGCTTCTTGAGGCCTACAAAAGCTTCTGTTTAACCCTTTACTGTGAATTTTCTTGGGGATTCTTCTTTTTATTCTACTTTTCTTTTCTCCTGCCTCTTCTTCACCTAAGGTTTCTGTTCCAGTTCCAACAACTACCCATTAGTCAATTTCTCAGGAAACACCTCTAGGAGCTCTTCAATGTTATCGTCATCCACACCCAAGTTAAAGTTGCTTGCCATCCCAGCCACAGCCTTATTGATTTTTGCAAACTCCTCATTCTTGACAAATTCTTTGAAGTCATGGAAAAACGTTTTGAATGTCTTCTTCAAGATGCTACTAATACACTCCATGGTGATATCACCAAAACCTCAAGCAAGGTTTCTGATGTAGTCATAGATATTATAATCCTTCTAGACATGATTTCATCATGTCTTTTCAGTGTTTCTCAGTTGAAGTAATAGCCTGGGCTAAGGTCCTTCTCAGGTAGTAGACCATAAAATCTGCTATAAGTTTTTATCCATTGGTTGAATTAAAGAGGTGGTATTTATTGGATTAAAGTAGGAGAAACACCACTCTGATATTAGAATGAAGATCATCAAGAAAAGGAGGATGTCCAGGATCATTATCAACAATAAAAAAATATTGAAAATTTTATTATCCTCTATACAGCACTCCCCCATTTCACTGGCATGACAATTCAGGATGGCACCTTGAAAGAGGAGCTGGGCCATCAGGACTTCTAATTGCTCCTTTGGTACACTAGCAGTGTGTGCTTATCGATATCCACAAAGTCCCTGGGGTTCTCACTCTGCCAGGTCACAAAAGGTTTCAATATTGGGCTGCAACATTGCTCCCAAGCAAGACTAATAATTTGTTCTTAAAACCTTGAAACTTGGCATTGGCTTGGCCTCCTTATAGATGAAAGTCCTTTCAGGCATCATAGAGTTTCAAAGTTCTTCAGTTGCATTCACATCAGCACTTACAAACTCACCACTCACATCATGTAATAAATAACAATTCTTGAATTATTTAAACCACCTAGAGATAGCAGTAAATTTAATATGGTAGTTTGATGCAATTTTTTCTTTCAACATTGCAAACAAACTTTTTGCTTTGACCATAGTGTGAGAATAAACAAATCATCTTTTCTGTCAAAGAACAGTTTAGACAGCCGCCATGTTGGCCACATGACTTGCAGCTCCCCTGGGGGCACCATCTTGAAACAGCAAAGGCCAACCCCTCCCTTTGAATTAGCCAATCGCGAAAGACTGTGCGCCTGAGCTCCAATCAAGAGTGAGGGACAGGTCACGTGCATCAGGATTAAAAAGCCAAGCAGGTCGTCTACTCAGTGTGCGTGGGCTTCCAGACCATGTGCGTGCACACCCTTCTACGTAGAAGTAAAGATATTTTCCTTGCTGTCTGGCTCCCAAGTATGTTTTGTGTTCTACCAGGACCCCTGAATTTGGGGGCTCGCCTTATTTCTTACAATTGTACTGAGAGGGATATACTTTTGTGTCTGGTCTTCAGTCTCCATGACTGACACTTTTTGAATTTTTGTTATTCTCATTGCCTTCAATGAAGCAGGTACTTTAAGAGCTTCAACTATTTTTTCTTGTTCAATAAGGTAGCTGTAGTAGAATGAGATATGCCTGACTGACAAGCAATAACCATCACTGATTTTCCACCTTTGTAACATCAATCATTTCTAATTTTGTATCCAGGTCAATCCCCTAATATGGCCTCTTACGAGCAACATCAGCAGTGGATTTGGTATGATTAGGGACACTGGTCAACAAAGAACACAGATTAAATCAAGCACAAGAGAAAATGCTGCAATCTAAGACACGGTAAACAAGATGTGCAAGGCTGCTACTGGCCTAAGAGAGTATACTATTTTATAGCAAAGTGTTTTTTTATAAGTAGAAAGAGTATACTCTAACAATTGTAAGTATTGTATAGCCCAACCAGGTGGCCCAATTGGTTGGAGCATTGTCCCATACACTAAAAAGGTTTTGGGTTCTATTCTGGTCAGGGTGCATATGGAAGGCAACCAATCAATGTTTCTTTCTCATATTGATATCTCGATGCCTCCTCTCTCTCTCTCTCTCTCTCTCTCTCTCTCTCTCTCTCTCTCTCTCCCCCTTCTCTAAAATGAACACAGCCTCACATGAAAATTTAAAAACAAAACACATATTCTTTAATTTAAAAAATATATACTATAGCAAATAAACCACTAACATAGCTGTTTATCATTATCAGGTATTATGTGCTATACATAATTATATGTGCTTTATTTTTATGCAACACTCAGCACAGTATCTTTGTGAGTGATGTGTTGCACCATGACCTAGGTACAGCTTTATGTCACTAGGAGATAGAAACTTTTCAGCTCCATTATACTCTTATGGGCCACTATCAAATATTCAGTCTGTTGTTGACCAAAATGTCATTATGTGGCACATGGCTATATAATTAATATAATGAATAGGTCTGGTAAGTGTGGCTCAGTTGGTTAAGCATAGTCCCATGTACTAAGAGATCACAGATTCAATTCTTGGTCAAGGCACATGCCCACGTTTTGTGCTCAAAACCCCAGTAGGGGACATGCAGGAGGGATTGATTGATATTTCTCTTCTTTTCCTTTCCTCTCTCTCTAAAATCAATACAAACACTAAGAAATATAGAATTAATAGATATAATAAATATAATATAATACTACACAATAAAATTATATGAATCTATTGTTTATACATGTACCTGTAATGATTATAATAATTGTTTATATCATATCCATATATATTACATTATAATTGTAAAATAATACAATATGTTACTATGGTGAATTTTATATATTATATTAATACTAGAGACCTGGTACACAAAATTCATGCACTGAGGGGGATACCTCAGCCCGGCCTGCACCCTCTCGCAGCCTGGGACCCCTTGCTCCTTACCACCTGTCTGCATGCTGCTCCTTACCACTCAGATTCCTGCTCCTTAGTGATGCTGCAGATGTGGGAGAGGCTCCTGCCAGTGATGTTGTACTCACCAGCCATGAGCATGGCTTCTGGCTGAGCAGCGCTTTCCCTGTGGGAGTGCACTAACCACCAGGGGGCAGCTCCTGCATTGAGCGTCTGCCCCTGGTGGTCAGTACGCATCATAGCAACCAGTCGTTCTGGTCGTTCCGCCATAATGGTCACTTAGGCTTTTATTATATAGATAATACTTAAAATTAGACAAATTTTGTCAATAATATAAATTATAGTTAATAAAGCCACACAGATGCATTAATAATAAATAGTATTTGATATAAGAATGGCAAAATCTAGAGAAAATAAACAGAATAAAAAGCAAGACTGGATTCCAAAATGGAGGTGGAGTAAGAGGAAGCTACACTGACACTCTCCCAGGACCAAACTGGAAATACAACTAAAATATAGTAAAACCACCCAGAAAATATCATCTGCAGACTAGCTGGAGAGAACCCTGATAACAAAGGATAAAAAGTGAAGACCACATAGAGACTGGGAGAAAATGAAGAGGCATAAAAGGTCTGTCCAGGCTCCTACAGACAGGAGATGAATTTCTGGAAAGATATCTCAATGGTTGGGGTTACCATTGAGAACTCTGGGATCTAAACTCCAAACTGGACTCTCAGGCCCAGAGCACCAGAACTGAGAAAGGTGCCACCTAACAGTTGGCTGTGAAAACCAGCAGGGTTACTGTCTGCCAGTGAAAGACTGCTGGAAATGCATGCACCCTCTTAAAATTTTGGGTGCAGCTGCTCACCTTGTTCTCCAGCAGAGTGGACTGGAGCTGTATGAACAGAATCCAGGATAGCAGCTTTGAGGTTGGAGCTCAGAGTGTAGCCACCCCAGTTTCCTGTGTTGAGTCATTCCCTCATACTGCAGAGGACATCTTTCTCCATTGCTATCCAGGGAGTTTTGCTTGGGGAGAAGGCAGTTGCCCCACCCTATTGGAAGACTGATGTAATTAGAAGAAATATATAAAGAGAGAAACATAGCCATAAAGAATTAAAATGGCAATAAATAAGTACCTATCAATAATAACTTAAATGTAAATGAATTAAATGCTTCAATCAAAAGAAATTGGGTAGCTGAATGGATACAAAATCATGACCCAATTATATGCTGTCTACAAGAGACCCACCTCAGAACAAAAGACTCACATAGGATGATAGTGAAGGGATGGAAAAAAATGTCATAGTAGGGGACTTGAAAACCCTACTGAATTCATTGGATAGATCTTCCAGACAAAATATTAACAAGGAGACAGTAACTCTAAAGGACACACTGGATCAGATGGATTTAATTGATATTTATAGAACACTTCACCCTAAAGTTGCAGAATATACATGCTTCTCAAGTACACCTGGGTCATTCTCAAAGAGATACCTCATGTTAGGAAACAAAAGAAGTCTCTACAAGTTCAAGAAAATTTAAATCATTTCAACCATCTTCTCAGATCACAATAGATTGAAATTAGAAATCAACTACAGTAAAAATGCTCAAATACATTTAAACGCATAGAGGCTAAATAGCATGTTATTAAACAATGACTGGTTACCAAAAAGATCAAGAAATTTTTAAAAATCATGAAAACAAATGAAAATGAACTCAAAACAACCCAAATCTATGGGCCCCAGCAAAAGCAGTCTTGAGAGGAGGAAATTTCATAGCAACATAGGCCTACCAAAAAAAAAAAAAAAGAAAGAAAGAAAAATTACTAATAAGCCATTTAACCCTACAACTTAAAGAATTAGAAAGTGAACAACAAGAAAAGCCCAGGGTAAATGGAAGGGAAGAATGAATATTAGGACAGAAATTAATGACAAAGGAAAATACAAAAAATTAAAGAGCTGGTTCTTTGAAGAGATAAACAAGATTGATGAACCGTTAGACAGACTTATCAAGAAACAAGTGAAAGAACCCAAATAAAGAAAATCATAAACAAAAAGGATATGTAACAACTGACTCCACAGAAATACAAATGATTGTAAGAAAATACAAGAGCAACTATGTGCCAACTAACTGGACAATGTGGATGAATGGAGACATTCCTAAAAAAATACTATCTTACAAAATTGAAACAGGAAGAATCAGAAAACCTGAATAAGGCAATAACAGATGAAACAGAAGTAATAAACAAGCAAACAAACAAACAAACAAATAAAACAAAAACAAAAACAAAAAAACTCCCAGCAAACAAAAGCCCTGGTCTGGATGACTTTACAGGGGAATGTTACCTTCAAAGAACAACTAATACCTATCCTCCTCAAACTATTCCAAAAAATCTTAGAGAAAGAAACACTTCCAAGCTTTTTTCATCAGGCCAGCATTATCCTAATTCCCAAAACAGATAAAGAAACTACAGAGAAAGAGAATTACAGGCCAATATCCCCGATGAACATAGATGCTAAAATCCTCAATAAAATATTAGCAAATTTGAACCAGCAATATATTATAAAGATCACACAAGAAATTGAAAGACAACAATCACATGATCATGTCTATAGGCACAGAAAAGCATTTGATAAAATCCAACATCTATTTTTTATAAAAACTCTCAGCAAAGTGGAAATAGAGGAATCATATCTCAACATAATGAAGGCCATAAATGACAAACCTACAGCCCACATCATACTCCTTGGGCAAAAACTAAAACCATTTCCTTAAGAACAGGAACAAGACAGGGATGTCTGCTTTCACCCTTCTTATTCAACACTAGAGGCCCATTGCAGGAAGATTCCTGCAAGAATAGGGCTTCCTCGGCCCTATTCCTGCAAGAATAGAGCTTCCTGAGACCAGAGCAAAGCCCGCCTTGGTGGGCTTTGCTCCCTTCTCCGCTGCCTCGCTCCCTCCCTTCGCCGCTTCACCCTTGGCTCCCTCTTGTCTGTGCCGCTTCGCTCCCTCCCTTCTCCGCTGCCTCAGCTCCCTCCCTTCTCCACTGCCTCAGCTCCCTCCTTCTCTGCTGCCTCAGCTCCCTCCCTTCTCCACTGCCTTGCTCCCTCCCTTCTCTGCCGCCTCGGCTCCCTCCCTTCCCAGCCACCTCAGCTCCCTCCCTTCCCCGCCGCCTCGGCTCCCTCCCATGTCCTCTGCTTCGCCTTCCTCCTGTGTCCACTGCTTCGCTCCCTCCCTTCTCCGCCACTTCACTCCCTCCCATGTCCGCTGCCTCAGCTCCACTTCTGTCTCTGCTACCTCCGATCCGGTCCTTTCTCCGTCACTTGGCTCCCTTCTGCAGTACTTGGCTTCCTTCTACACTGTCTTCAGTCTTCCCTGGGCACCTGTGTATGCAAATTAACTGCCATCTTTGTTGGGTTAATTTGCATACTCTTTTGATTGGCTGGTGGGCATAGCGAAGGTACAGTCAATTAGCATCTTTGTCTTTTATTAGTGTAAATAGTACTGGAAGTATTAACCACAGAGATCAGACAATAAGAAGAAATAAAAGGCATCCAAATTGGAGAAGCGAAGTAAAACTCTTATTATTGGCTGATGACATTATATTGTACATAGTGGCACTAAAGACTCCACCAAAAAGCTACGGAGGTGCTGCTGGCCCTAATGAATGTAACAGGATATCAAATTAAGGCAGGATGGTGGAACAGGTGAGCAGGCGGCACCAGGCCAAGGTAGGTGCAAATGGGGGCCAATCACCCAGCAGACAGCAACCAGTGGTGGCGGCAAGGAGTGGGGCTGCTGCCTGGCTCCCAGGTGCTGAGGGAGCTGGGCGGGTGGGGGCCCAGCCCAGATTGATCTTCCCACAGACGGCAACCAGCAACAGTGGCCGGGGGCAGGGCTGGCGAGTGGGCAGCACCAGGCCAAGGCAGGTGTGAGCAGGGGCCCCGATCTCCCCGCCTGTTGCCCCACAGAAAGCCACCAGTAGCAGCGACAGGGGATGGGGCGAGCAGGGGCCCTGATCACCTCACCAGTCACCCCACATAAGGCAACCAGCAGTGGTGGTAGGAGGTGGGGCGAGTGGGCTGCACCAGGCCAAGGCGGGGTGCCAGGTGGGGCTGCGGGGCTGCAAGACTGGGGGCACAAGCTGGGGCTGCGAGGCTGGGAGCACAAGCTAGGACACGATTTCTTCAGGCCACCCCGAGGGATCCCACCCATATATGAATTCCGTGCACCAGGCCTCTTGTAGCTTTATGTTTATGGATACACTTCCGAGGGCAAAGAAAACTAAGGAGAAAATAAACAAATGGAACTACATCAAAACAAAAAGGTTCTGCACAGAAAAAGAAACCATCAACAAAATGAAAAAGAAGTATGCTGTATGGGAGAACATATTTGGCAATTATACATCTGATAAAGCTTTAATATCCCAAATGTATAAAGAACTCATAGATCTTACCAAAAGTAAGACAAACAATTCAATTAAAAAATGGGCAAAGGACTTAGACACTTCTCCAAAGTGGACATACTAGTACAGATGGCCAAGAGACATATGAAAAAATGCTCAAAGTCACTAATTACCAGACAGATGTGAATTAAAAGAATAATGATGTATTACCTCACACCTGTCAGAATGTCTACCATCAAGAAGTCAACAAATGACAAGTGCTGGTGATGATGTGAAGAAAAGGGAACCCTTGTACACTGCTGGTGGGAATGCAGACTGGTGCAGCCATTATGGAAAACATGGAGTTTCCTCAAAAAATTAAATATGGCACTTCCATTTGACCCAGTGATTATACTTCTAGAAATATATCCTAAGAGACCTGAAACACCAATAAAAAAATGTATGCAGCCTTGTGTAATTTACAAAAGTTAAGATCTGGAAACAGCCCAAGTGCCCATGAGTAGATGAATGGAAAAAAAAAGCTGTGGTACATTTACACCATGGAATACAATGCAGCTGTAAAAAGAAGAATCTTTTACCTTTTGAGACAGCAAGAGGGACCTGGAGAGTAATATGCTAAGCACAATAAGCCAGTCAGAGAAAGACAAGTATCACATGATCTCACTCATATGTGGACTCTAATGAACAAAATAAACTGATAACAAAATCGATTTAAAGACAGAAACATAGAATAGACTGCTGGAATCTCAGAAGGAAGGCAAAGGTGGGTGAGTTGGTGGTAAGAGATCAACCAAAGTACTTGTTTGCATATATGCATAACCCATGGGCACAGACAACAGCATAGTGAAGGCCTGGGGTGGAGGGCAACTGGGCCTAGAAGGGTCAATGAGGGAAAACAGGGGACATATATAATACTTTCAACAATAAAGATTTACTTTTAAAAAAAGCAAGACTGTCATGCAAAGCATGCATGAGTTTATTTGATTAGAGAAAAGGGTGAAAAAATAATGGATTTAAGTAAAAGTTACAGTTCCAAATCAAATTTGTGTTTTATTGAAAAGACAAATCTCTACACAGTTAAATTGATACCTTCCTTAAAATTAGATTTGCATAAATATCATGGAAGATGCATGTGCTTTCTCTGTCCAAACAATGAAAGTGCCAAAAGATGCATGTACCAAAATACATGAGCCTAAATGGGTTTACTTATGCAAACATTACAATACTGCCAAGATCACTAAATTCTAATGTTATCAGAATTCATGAAATGCAGCTTATCTCACGCTCCTGAGAACTCCTTCTGCAGTTCCAAATTAGATTCTGCTATTTTATATAGTTGCAATCTAAATTTAAATTTTATCAAATTTGTAACCCTTTCCTTCTTAACAAAAATATGTTTTTATAACTTATTCTTACATCTAATTGAAGATAATACATTTTTTCATTAATTTTTAAATCAACATGATGGAATAGTCTAAAAATGTTGCAGAATGTAATTGGGCTTGGGTTTCTACAACCTAATTCTGGCTCAACAATGTAATATGCATCAAATAGCAGATTTTGATAGAAACAATGACTCTAAATGTAAGTTCTTTGGTTATCCTCATTTGCATTACTCTGCACACACAAAAAATGTTTAAACTCTTTGTTTTTATCTATAGACATCCACAATATCAATAAAGATGTGGTAGATGCATAGCACACTTTGGAAACAGAATACAGCTGGCATTTCAACCAGAAAGACAATTTTCCTTGGGGGCTCTTTCATTGCTTTAACACTAATCTGTGACAAAAAGGTCCTGTCAGATTCTTATTGCATTTAAGAAGCTTTTGGTGAGATTTGTATTGATCTGGAATAAGGCAACTGACAACATTGCAATAAATTTTTACTACTTGGTACTGATCAATATGTCTTTTTCACCTTAAACTTTTTTCAGAAAATTACCTTAATTTTTTTTCAGATATGTCCAAAATACTGTAAAGTTCCTATCTTATTCAAAAGGTCACACACATTTAATAGGCAGAGAATAATCCAGTGTAGTAAGATCTGTATTTCTCTGTGATCAATTATAAATAATAAGATGTATATAAAATATACACACAGAGAAACACACACAAACACATATGGATAACACAGAGATTGACAGACAGCCAAGGACCCACATATG
Source organism: Myotis lucifugus (assembly GCF_000147115.1). NCBI lineage: Eukaryota > Metazoa > Chordata > Mammalia > Chiroptera > Vespertilionidae > Myotis > Myotis lucifugus. Next base: position 716,748 of record NW_005871190.1, on the reverse strand, counting down.
ACCACCATATGTATCTATAAACTTTTGCATGCTATATTTAGACTATAGGGATCATCAATACATGACACAATTATTGTCTCTAAATATATATAGTGTAGAATTGGAATGAGTGAATAAATATGCCATAAAAATACTCACACATAGATTATATCACTATCTCCCTCCTCTCATGAGCCTTAAATACTTGGGTTTTAAGCAAATATCACACGTTTTAATTATTGATTTTTTATTTTTAGAAGCATTTGATGTTAATATAATGTTTTTATTTTGTATTAATAATATGCCAGATTACAGAGATATTAGGCTAAATTAAGAGCAGAGGGAGTAAGAAAATAATTTTCTCAACAATGTAGTGAGACAACTGACAGTGAAAGAGTAGATATAACACAAAATTCCACATTTAATTATAATATATTTTAAAAGCAATTTCTATTGTATATACAAACATCTTGTAACACCTAAGAAAAATTTGTCTTGTTTTAGATTAATTAGTAAAGCATAAATCTTTAGAATAACAGTCTTTACAAAATAATTTTAGACAACTAAAATCTCAATGGAAGAAAGCACTATCAAATGCTTTTTATTTATTGAGGACATGTAAATATTTAAGCTGTATAGTTAAGTAAAATGTCTTTTTATCTTATAAAATATGTTTTTATTAATTTTAGAGAGAAAGTGGAAAGGAAAGGAGGAGAGAGAAGAGAGAGAGAGAGAGAGAGAGAGAGAGAGAGAGAGAGAGAGAGAGAGAGAAAGAGAGACCTTGATAGGGTACCTCCTTAATGACCTCCCCCTAAACCCCCAGGAATCCAGCCCACAACTCAGCATTGGCTCTGACTGGGAATCAAACCGGAGACCATTTGGTGCATGGGATGATGCTCAATCAACTGAGCCACACTGGCCAGGGCAAATGTATTCTTATTCTTATGTTCTAAAAATATAATTTTATCCAGTAAACTGACATAAACCTGAAACTTTACACTGAACATTTTTTAATACACACATTTAAAAAATTATACTGTTATTACGTATACCTTTCATCTATAAATTGTTTCATGAAATTTCTGGGAAATATCTTCAATTAATAAAATTCCCCATTTTTTATTGTGACTGTTTCTGAGGTATTTAGTTAATTGTCCACTCTCTTTTGGTAGACAGGTGGCCTTGGTTTTAGATTGATGCCATGCATACATAACCTTTACTCAGCATCATATCTGCTTAGCTCTAAGGAATGCAACACAGCAAGAAACAACACAGCATATTTAGCAAATCACTGCAGTAATCTTACGGCTACCAGACATAAATTCTGACGTCCAAATTCCTCCATATTTGGGTCATGACAGTCAAAACATATGGAACTGAGTTAGCTCAGGCCACTACATTTCAGGGAAGCTACCAGCTCTTGGATCTTTTCACCTTTTATACAAAAAATGCCATGTCCCCTCTCCCCAGGATCAATTCTACTTTCCATTCTCAGATGCAGCTGATTCTTATCAATGTCCGTTGTATGTTACTGAAATGCAAACTAAAGTGATTGGTTCAGTCATGTCCTTAGCTGGATTTTATTCTGTTTCAATCTGGTATATTTACATTCTTAGCAATTGCCTGAGTTAATGTTGCAAGGTTTAAACAAGGTTCAAAACATCTGACACTATGTGATGGGCTACAGAATCAGCTTTTAACCCTATTCTTCCATTTAGAAATTCAATTTAAGTATCCTATCTGTTAAAATAAGGAACATTGTTGATCCTCTGAAATACTGTGGTATTTCGGCTTATGATAATCATGTTGTAATAATAAATCATTATGTTTTTTTATTTTATATAGTGTTTTTTAGTTTCATATATATATTTGTTTTATGAGGCTATGTGCACATTTTTGAAAGTTATTTTTATTATATTCCCATGTAAAAATAATCTATAATAATATCTTGGATTTGTATAATACCTTTCTTTTAAAAGGCTTATACTCTACTAAAAAATCTACTTAAATGTTTAAGAATAATTTATTCATTACTATTCAGATGGGATTATATTCATTAAGGTATGATGGAAAGCTTTTGTAACTGTATCTAATGTTCTGACAAA
>NW_005871190.1:705030-714564 GCF_000147115.1 Myotis lucifugus | reverse complement strand
TGATTACATGGTGTTATCCATCCACCATCACGGTAAACTGCCCAGCTGAAAAAGAAAAGTCCGATCATCCGCGGAGACCGAAAAACGAAAAACGATATCCGGAGTGCGAATCCAAAAGAATTAAGGAACGCTAATGTTGGAATTTGCCCGTGTTAACTGCCAGTCTTGCTGGCCTAGCGCCTGGATTTTAATGGGCCACATGTCGGGAACAGGAGGCAATTTCTGATGCCCTTGAAGGGTGAGAAAAAGGATTTAGAATTCTGAAGAAACCAGAACCTTAAAGTATAACATATTAAGCTTGAATGAGGGTGGGAGAGTCACTCAATGGAAAAAGTCAGTGAGGAAACTTTCTGGGCTTGGCCTTAGCTCTAGCTAGCATCTCATTCCCTTTTCTCTCTTTGCCACTTGCTCAGAATATCTAATTTCCAGTTATTTCCAAATAATATGGTAATTGATATAATATATTCTTAAAGAAATGTAAGTAATTTAATTTTTTCTATAAAAAATAATACATTTTATGTAAAAAATGTAGAAATGCAAATAGGAAAGTTTTAAAATTGTTATTTTTTCACCTCATATTACTGTTAATATTTTAGTATAGTTCCTGCTGGTTCTTTTTACATAAATTTTTCAATCATGATAAATCTTTGCATACTAAATTTTTAAAATAATTCTTTATTGTTGAAAGTATTACATATGTCCCCTTTATTCCCCCATTGACCCCCTCCAGCCCACCCCAGCCTTCCACCCCAGGCCTCACCACCCCATTGTCTGTGTCTATGGGCCATGCATATATGCATACGAGTTCCTTAGTTGATTACTTCCCACCACCCTCCCCCACCTTCCCTCTGAGATTCCACACTCTGTTCCATGCTTCCATGTCTCTAGATCCACTCCGTTCATCAGTTTATTTTGTTACTTAGACTCCACATATGAATGAGATCATGTGATACTTGTCTTTCTCTGACTGACTTATTTCACTTAGTATAGTACTCTCCAGGTCCTTCCATGCTCTGTCAAAGGGCAAGAGATTCTTCATTCTTTACTGCTGCATAGTGTTCCATGGTATACATGTACCACAGATTTTTTATCCACTCATCTACTAATGGGAACTTGGGCTATTTCCATCTATCATATTAATAGATGCAGAAAAATCAGTTGACAAAATCCAACACCCATTTTTGATAAAAAATGAAAACTCTCAGCAAAGTGGGAATAGAGGGAGCATTTCTCAACATAGTAATGGCCATATATGACAAACCTACAGTGAACATCATACTCAATGGGCAAAAAACTAAAACCGTTTTCCCCAAGAACAAGAACAAGACAGGGATGTCTTCTTTCACCACTCTTATTCAACATAGTACTGAAAATCCTAGCCACAGCAATCAGACAAGAAGAAGAAATAAAGGCATCCAAATTGGAAAGAAGGAAGTAAAACTCTCATTACTCAAAGATAACATGATATTGTACACAGAAAACCCTAAAGACTCCACCAAAAAACTACTAGATTTAATAACGGAATTTGGCAATGTAGCAGGATATAAAATTAACACCCATAAATTGATGGCATCTTATACACCAATAATGAATTGTCAGAAAGAGAAACTAAACAAACAATACAATTTATCATTGCAACAAAGAATTAAGATACTTAGGAATAAACTTAACCAAGGAGGCAAAATACCTGTACTCAGAAATCTACAGGACATTGAAAAAAGACATAGAAGATGACATAATCAAGTAGAAGAATATACCATGTTCATGGATAGGTAGAATCAATATCATTAAAATGTCCATACTAACCCAAGGCAATCTACAGATTCAATGCAATCCTTATTAAAATACCAGCAGTATATTTCACATATCTAGAACAAATACTCTAGAAAATTTATATGGAATCAAAAAGACCCCAAATAGCTGCAGCAATCTTGAGAAAGAAAAACAAAGTTGGAGAATCACAATACCAGATTTCAAGTTATACTACAAAGCCATTGTAATCAAAACAGCCTGGTACTAGCACAAGAATAGGCATATAGATAAATGGAACAGAACAGAGAACCCAAAAATTAACTCAAGCCACTATGCTCAATTAATATTTGACAAAGGAGGCAAGAGCATACAATGGAGTCAAGAGAGTCTTTTCAACAAGTGATGTTGGGAAAATTGGACAGATACATGCAAAAAAAATGAAACTAGACTACCAGCTTACACCATATATAAGAATTAACTCAAAATGGATAAAAGACTTAAAAATAAGTCGGAAAACCATAAAAATCCTAGGAGAAACCATAGGCAGCAAAATCTCACACATATCTAATAGCAATATGTTTATGGATACATCTTCTAAGGCAAAGGAAATTAAGGATAAAATAAACAAATGGTACTACATCAAAATAAAAGCTTTTATACAGAAAAAGAAACCATCAACAAAAGGAAAAGAGAGCCCACTGTTTGGGAGAACATATGTGGCAATGATACATCTGACAAAGGGTTAATATCCAAGATGTATAAGGAACTCATACAACTTAACAAAAGGAAGAAAATCTAATTAGAAAATGGGCAGGGGACCTAAATAGACACTTCTCCAAAGTGGACATACATTTGGCCAAGAGACATATGAAAAAATGCTCAAAGTCACTGATCACCAAAGAGATGCAGATTAAAAGGACAATGAGGTATAACCTCACACCTGTCAAAATGTCTACCATCAACAAATCAACAAATGACAAGTGCTGGTGAGGATATGGAGAAAAGGGAACCTAGTACACTGCTGGTGGGACTGCAGACTAGTGCAGCCATTATGGAAAACATTATGTAGTTTCCTCAAAAAAGTAAATATGGAACTGCCATTTGACCCAGTGATCCCACTTCTAGGAATATATCCTAAGAGACCCGAAACACCAATCAGAAAAAATGCATGCAGCATGCACTGGGGGCGGGGGGGGGGAGGGGGGTCCTCAACCCGGCCTGCACCTACTCATAGTCCAGGACCTCTTGGGGATGTCCGCCTGCCAGCTTAGGCCCGATCCCTCCAGCAATCGGGCCTAAGCCAGCACTCAGAGATCCCTCTCGCAGTCTGGGGCTCTCACAGTCCAGGACCCCTCACTCCTTACTACCCACCTGCCATGGAGGCAGGAGAGGCTCTTGCCACCACCGCTACACTTGCCAGCTGTGAGCCGGCTTCTGGCTGAACAGGGGGTAGTGCTGCTCAACAAGAAGCCAGGCTCGCTGCTCCTTAGCGCTGGCCCCGCCCCCCGCCCACTGGTCGGGGGGTATCTGGGGCTGGACCAGCCGGACGAGGGGCCATGGGAAGTTGAGGCACTACAGTTGCACCCCATCCCACTTCTACAGAAGCTCCGGGACCATGCCACCCCCTCTCCCCCCACCTCTGCGGAAGGCATGGCACTGGGACTGGGACAGGGACTGTGCCACCGCCTCTCCCCCTGCCTCTGAGGAAGGTGATTGCTGGGACCACCATGGCTGGCCTGGTGGCACAGGATCACTGGCCCCCCCTCCTACCCTCTGGTTGTTTGGGAAGGTCGTCCGGAAGGTCATTCTGCCATCTGGTCTAATTAGCATGTTAGCTCTTTATTATATAGGACTAGAGGCCTGTTGCACGAAGATTCACGCAATAGGCCTTCCTTCCCCTGGCTGCCGGCACCGGTTTTCCTCCTGCACCCAGGACCCAGGCCTTTGGTCCGGCCGCAGCAGCGAGGCTTGGCTTCTCTGCTCTGGCCGCAGCAAAGAAGCCAAGCCTCTTCAGTCTTCAGTTGTCTTCAGTCTTCAGTCATCTTCAGTCTTCAGTCATCTTTAGTCTTCAGTCATCTTCAGTCTTCAGTTGTCTTCAGTCTTCGCTCCGCACCTGCATATGCAAATTAACTGCCATCTTTGTTAGGTTAATTTGCATACTCAACCTGATTGGCTGGTGGGTGTAGCGGAGTGACACCAATTTGCATGTTTCTCTTTTATTAGTGTAGATTATAAGAAAAACTTTTTTTGTGTTTTTATAAACTCTGGATAAAAGCATGCATATATTGTCTAATTTATTAATTCTGTTTTACAGAGATAAGGCTATGTGTTCACTGTACTGTTTTGTCTTCCCAGCATACAGTAAGATTACATTTACAGCCTCCCTTATAGTAAGGTGAGGGCCTATATGACTAAGTTATATCCTATAGGATGTGGGCAAAGTGATGCAAGCCTCTGCTATGCCATGTCCTTGAAAATATCCTGCATGATCCTTTAGTCCTTTTTTCTCTTCCCTTGAAAACCACATATTTCAAAGATCACAGCTGTTAATAATATATTAGAAAGGGTCTGGATTCTTGAGTCACTGCTTGGAGAAATGATGACAGAAAGCCCTTTAACCCACATTGGATGCTGCTATTTGTTCTGGTAAACCACTGAAATTTTAGGGTTATTTGTTACTATCGCATAACTTAGCCTATTCTGACTAATATGCATATGGCTATTTTTGGTAATTGTTTTAGACATTTTTTCCTATTATAAATCCAAAATAATGATTATCTTTTGCATTTAAAATTTTCTCTTTCTACTTTAGATTATACACTTTAGATGGATTTCTAGAATTAAAATTTTATAATTTTATAAGTAAACTTTAATACTTATTTGTAGTCTGTTTATACCATGCTTCTCTCACAGCATTACATATTATATTTACATAATAACTAATTATGAACATACTTACTCCTGTAAGATTGCAAGTTTCTCAAAGGCAGAGTTAGCACTTTATCTACTTTTGTATTTCCTACTATCTCGCAGTGTCTTTCACACAGTAGGAAGAAAAGAGCATTTGCAGAATACATGAAGGAGGGCATATGGATTGTTAAGTGATAGCTGTATTGTAGTCATTCTCATGATTTTGGCACTGGTTATGGAAAGTTCTATCTCTAAAAGCGTAGTATAGCACTTTAAAATTTTTGGTAAAGAGTTTCATAAGACTAATCTCAACTGTTGAGCATAAGGGTTTGGGTGAAAGTATACTTAAAACTACAGATAAGGCAGTTCTTTCTACCCATTGTTATGCCTCTGACTTGATTTTTGGCTATATCATTTTTTTATGTTCAATAAAGCTAAAGACTATTTATATGATATAATGTAAAAAATGGGTTTTAGGTTATTTCAATAACTAGTCAAACTTGAAGCCAAGTCTGAATAATTAACCAAGTTGGATTACATGATTAATTCAGATCAATGGCTTAGTATTTGGTCATAATATCCTAAAACAGTGGTTCTCAACCTTCCTAATGCTGCGACCCTTTAATACAGTTCCTCATGTTGTGGTGACTGCCAATTTCATTGTTACAAATTGAACATAATTAAAGCATAGTGATTAATCACAAAAACAATATGTAATTATATATGTGTTTTCCGATGGTCTTAGGCGACCCTGTGAAAGGGTTGTTCGACCCCCAAAGAGGTCGCGACCCACAGGTTGAGAACTGCTGTCCTAAAAGAAAAATCTTACCAATGGTTATATTAATAAGTGTTCACATTTCAACTGAACAAAAGAGTGATCCATTTTCTGTCTATAATACTGTAATTGTTCTTTTTGTGCAATAATACTTAATAGGCCAATTCATGCTTTTTGTGTTCTTTAGGCTATATAATCATATATGTGGAAAACATCAATCACATTTTTATTTACCCACACGCAGAGATTGACCTTGTTCATGAGAAAAGACACATCTTCCACCCAGATGGAAGGGAAGGAGAAAGGGAGAAGGATAGACAAAGATACATTTCTAATACCCTCTACACTGTCTGTGCAGGAGGAGATGAGCTCATTGCTGAGTATTGAAGAAAAGGGAGGCCATCTCATTTGCTCTTCTATGATCCTCTTCCACCCTCACCCGCACCCCCACCTCTGGGGCTTTTCCTCCTTTTGTTCTTGCATGTTTGATGCCTTTCTCCCTGCCAATTTCTTCCATTCAGCCTGTAAACAAGTTCAAGGCTCTTTCACTCCTCCTTCCAAAAATTGCCTTGACTCTCATCCTCTCATTCCTTCATTTGCAAAGTCTTCTCCTACATGGCTTCTGGGACTCCATATTCCTCTGGTTTACCTTATCCTATTTGACCTCTGCTTTCTTTTTGAGTTCTTCTCAGATTTTTCTCAGATTCTATCCTCTTTCCCCTTATTCACTGCTGCAGCAAGCTTATCAGCTTCTTGAATTTTAGCTGTTATCCTAACTAAGGTTTCAGGTTCATTATACTCAACACTATGTATTGAGTATAATGAAAATATTCTTATTTTCAAAAATATATATTCAGAGGCCCCCTCCATCCTTTCTCTGCTTGCATTACACTCAACCTTACAAAATAAAGTGAGACATTTTTATACCACCAAAAATATTTGCCATTCAAAAGAAATCTTATTATAGTGTATGACACAACACAGTACAACTAAGACCAGAAAATGAAGATATTTATGACATTATTTTTTACTGCACTTGGCACATGGGGTTAGAGTACTTCACTCTCAGATGGAAGCCATAAAAACAACCACCAGGTTTTCAACTGTATCTTTTGTAAGGAAACTTTCTTTTTCCTGAGAGATTTAATACAAGCCTAAGATAGTATGAAACCTGAGTTTTTGTCACAGGACAAATAACAGTGCCTTGTCTTGTGTGACTTAATCTACTTCAAACTGATCAGACCCTAGGATGGAATATGAAAAGAAATGTGGGGGGACAGGAATATAAAGCTTCTTCAAATGCATGTCTGAGAAAACACTGAGAACTTCCCAGGGTTTTTAATTGAGAAAAGTCCTGCTCTCTATTATGACACTACTATGGACTTTTAGAGACTAGTTTAGACCCCTTTTCTGGCTTATGAGCCCTGCTCCTCTGCTTGATCTTGAGTATTTGACTTGCTGCTGTCTCTTATTCTCAGCATTTCAAACATTTCTCGCTGTAGTGAAAACCAGCAGTGCCTGCCCCATATCGCTCCTTGAAAAATCAGTGAAATCAGGTGATTGATCAACATGGAATTTAAAAAGTGAGTTAGTACTCTGGAAGATCTTAACGGTTGGTGCCATCACCCTATGCACTGTATAGAAAGACCTACCAAAAGGAATGGATATTTGGGGACTTTGTTCAGGCTGTCTTTTTTCTGGACAGAGCTGGAGAGATACAGAACAAAATCTCCCTCATTAGTTTCCCTTCACTAACCTCCCTGCCTACCACCTACCAGATGTTAGCACCTCTATTTTGCATAACACAAGATACAATACAATTGATGAGGCTATAATGTAGACATGATCATATAGATTCCCTTCTGAGATCATACACTTGAGTACTTTAATATAATATAGAATATGAGCTTCTGGAAGGTCTTCTATCATTCATTTATGGATTACTTTGCAAATAGCCTTTTTTGGGGGAAATTTTATACTAAAGGAATAACATTATGGGCAAGCTTTAGGGATTCTTGTTGTCTTTAGATTCTCACTAGTCAGATATGCTGATGTTTCTTAGAATCAATACCATTTTTGTGATTGTGTAGTATTATAGCAAGACAGTAGTGAGAATGAGCATACCATTATTTAATATGAAAACAGGAAAAAAGAGTCGTTTTTTTTGTTTTTTTTGTTTATTTGTTTGTTTTTTGGGGGGGAGGATATACTCAATATCTGAACTACCTGTAGCTCCTTTAGTTTTGTGGCTTTAAATAAATCCGCCAACACTTATTCTCAGTTTGCTCTCTCCAATAGCTCCTGCCTTGGCTCCAATCCTATAATTACTGAAAAGGGGCTTCATAAATAAGTGTTGTATAATGACACTGCTATATGTTTTGGGACTCTAGCATATTATTTCTTATCCTTTCATTATATTTCATTGTGGACTATGATTTTTAGCAAAAAAAGTGATTCCAATAAAGTAATTCCCAAAAGTAGCTCAGATTATTCCAGATTTGGCAAACTCATGGCAAGATCTCAATGTGAGAACCAAGAGGTGAACTCACAGAATTGGCTAACAGGTGGCTCTGGAACTGGCATAGGATGACAATAGAGATGCAGACTGAAGCCTATGGCTGGGGTAGGATGTCAACATCAGGAGGAATAGTCTCACATTGCTAGAAAAGCACAAGTCTTTTCTAGTAGCAATGACCTTCCCAAGTTTATGAAATCATGTCGAATGACAAATAAAATAAAGTCTATAAAAGTGGCAAAAACAGCAAAGGAGCTGAACTAACTTTCCAGTCGCAAACAGGAACATTTGAGCCAGCTGCCTTAGGCCTCTAGCAGTTCCCTGTAGCTCTAATTAACTGCTTCTCTTCCCCAACTTTTAAAAGAGATCTAATAGTTTTTCTCAAATAAAGGGCAGGGCAAGGAAAAAAGCAAACTTTAAAATACCGTTCTCTAAATGCTTGTTTATGAATTTTCCCAAAAACTTTAATCTAAGGACAATACTGGGAAGCTGATTTCATTTCCTCATCTCCATTTCCACCAAGTTAATGGATCATATTTTTGGAGAGTGAGGATATGGGGAAAGAAGTTCATATTTTTAGTTGCTTTCTTCTATCTATATTCTCTCAAGAAAGTGATAGTGAAAAAATCAACAAAACTGCCCTAGCCAGTTTGGCTCAGTGGATAGAGTGTCAGCTTGTGGACCAAAGGGTCCTGGGTTCAATTCCGGTCAAGGGCCAGTACCTTGGTTGCAGGCTCCTCCCAGGTCCAGGCCTTGGTCAGGGCTCGTGCAGGAGGCAACCAATCGATGTGTTTCTTCACTTCGATGTTCCTCTCTGTCTTTCCCTCTCTTCCACTCTCCCTAAAAATCAATGGAAAATTATCCTCGGGTGAGGATTAACAAAAACAAACAAACAAAATATTATGTAACCTTAGAACTATGTTTAAGCTTTGTATAGTGTTATTTGAATGTGCCAGCAAAACTAAACGAAAGCCACTGCTTACCAGCCTCACTACTAAACAGAGCACATTACTAGGCTCTCTTTTTCTGGCTAAGATTTCACCCAGCATCTAACACGTTGCCTTTGGCACAAAGTCAGGGAGACTGAACTCTGAGCATAATTGACTCAGTCTGAGAGTCTCATTTTCTTGGCTGTGTCCCATAGGCATCCCCCTCTCATCTTTTGCCTCTATGGTACATCACTCTACTAAACTTCCTACCATCTCTCTACATATTAGAGTTTCTGTAAATTCACGCTTTACATCTTAATAGCCAGAATATATGAATATATGAATACGTTCTAATTGACACCAATCTTAGAGAGACTTTTTTTAAGAGCTAGATGGATGGAGTAAATGTTGGAAAGATTAAAGCTTAAGACATTTAAAACTTAAATGAAATAAAGATCACTTTCTTTCCCAACTATAAACCTCTCACTACCATGGTAGTGGCTGGCTTTTTATATATCCTACTAGGGGCCCAGTGCAAGAATTTGTGCACCTTGAAAGGAACTGTGGGCCACAGGGCTGTGGTGGGCACAGGGGTGGGTCTCGGCCCATTCTTCGTGCCCCCCTGGCCCTCCCACATGGCCCCGGGGCCCCTG
>NW_005871190.1:677257-704819 GCF_000147115.1 Myotis lucifugus | reverse complement strand
CACACTCACACCCACTGACAGTGCAGAGCGATTGGGGCTGGCACCAGCAATGGGTGCGAGTGGGGCCAGTGCTGTCAGTGGGTGTGGGCAGCAACTGATGCTCCTATTGCCCCTCAGGAGTGGCGGGTGGTGGAGAAGCCTTCAGGAGCGATCGGGGCCGGCAGCTGCTGACAGTGCCAAGCGATCGGGACCGGCGTTGGGTACCGGCAGCAGGTGTGAGTGGCGGCTCCAGCTCTGTCTGCGGGTGCAAGTGCCAGGCGGGACCAGAGCACGTGGAAACAAAATTTTCAGTAACCACCAGAGGCTTGCCTCGATGACAGTGACCAGTGCCCCACCTTGGTCTGGCGCCTCCGCTCACCTGCTCCACCATCCCGCCGCGGCCAATGCTCACCATGTTCCACGCTCTGCTGCCTGATGCCGATGCCCGCCATGTTCCGTGCACGTCCCCTGGTGGTCAGTGCACGTCATAGAGACTGGTTGTTTGGTTGTTCTGCCATTTGGTCTATTTGAGTATTAGGGTTTTATATATATAGATTTGCACACTTCTGGGACTCATATAGGATTTGATATTACCAGGAGCTTGATTTGCTCTGGGACAATGTCTAAACCTGGTGTGAAATACATGGATATGTGAACTGAAATCAGGGATTTCTTGGAGAACTCCATAGTAAAAACCAAGATTAAACACTACTTTACATTGGTTTTTCGTCCAGTTCAAGGTAGAGCAAACTGCTTGCTAATGCGACATTTTCATCAAAGAGGGCTATGGAATTTGAGGTCTGGATTATATTTTGGGCTGATTCAAATATATTTGAGTTCTTATATTTTGGTTCAAGCTTCTACTCAGAAAAATGCACCTTTTTGATGCACCCTACTAAGGAACATTAAATGGTGCTATAGAAAGAGGCCAATTTGAAGGAAAACAACAGCCAGTAGGTATTATGTGATATGTAGTAAACAGAAGCCACAATGTCTTATAGTGTCTCTAAGTTCCCCAATTTCAGGGTGATCCACAGGAAGTATTATCTCTCCCCTTCAACTACAGTCACTAGAGGATAAATTCTTATATTTTGGGATCAATTAGATTACTGATTACCCTTGCTGTTATACTTCATCCCTTTAGATGTAATTCTCTTGTGAGGGTTCCTACTGGAATTTCTAATGATGCTAGCTAGCTATACTGAATATTTATCTTTCTCATAGCTCAACTGATGGAATACAGTACTGCCTGGACACTCTCAACTTCACCAGGAAATTCCCCCCTCTCCCTCTAGTGGCTAGCAATTCCCATTCTGCCCTTTTTTGCATGTTGCCTTCCTCCAGAGCAAAGTTCACATACTCTTTAGAGTTTAGACCCTGTCCCCTAAAGATAGCTTTTCTTTCATCCTCTAAAACATGCTATCTTGGCCGCTAGGCCACTAATGTAATGGGTCATATCTTCTGTCTCCTTGATTTACAATCGGAGATATTATTGACCAGACCTGTAAATTCATGTTTTTTGGAGGTATAAATTTGACCAGCTGTATACTAAAGACTTCCAAATATATTTCTCTAAGCAAAACCTTTCCCTGAACTACAGGTCAATATACTTGGTGTGGCAAATGCCATCACTATCTCACTGATAGATAGGCCCTTGGCACTCATCCTCCATATGCTGAATGCTACTTACAGGAAACATCTGCTACTCTCCACCTGTTTGTTTGTTTGTTTGTTTGTTTGTTTGTTTTGTTTTGTTTTGTTTTGTTTTCTGACTGCAAAAGAATGTGCATCCTATGTATGAGGTAAGCTAGCAGAGCTGGGAGAGTCAATGACTCTAAGAACAGCTTTTAAACAATGTTGGTGGAAATTTGGTCGATAACAACCCCAACATCTAACCTCTAGGTTGTGGTAACTCGAAGGTATGTTCTACACTGTCTTCTAGAGTTTTACCAGTGATTCTAAACTTTAATATCCTTGTCTATAGTGGCTGCAACTGGCATGACAATGCACATTTTATGGGCTTCCTTCCCTTTCTAATCTCACTTTTTCACTAACCTACTTGTGTTTCCCAGGTGTATCTCCAAAATACACCAGTTTAAATTCTTATCTCATCTCTATTTATGAGTTAATCTAAAGTAGAGAATCTAGCACAATATAAGACTTTTTAACCTGGCTGTATCATCAATAGGTACCGTAAGAATAATTAATCCAAAACACTTTTATTATCTTCTACTTTCAATCTGCTCTTCCTCTTTTATGCTCAATTCTCTACTCACCAAGTTACTCAAACCCAAATTCTCATAAAGCCAGTTTGTCACAAATCCTACAATTCTGCCTTGAGAATATTTTTCAACTCTGCCAGGCTATTCATGACCATTATGGCTGTTCCATGTCGTGCTCTTATCATCTCTAACTTTGAATTTAGCTTGTTCTTTTTCCAGTTCTTTGAGGTATAGGTTAGGTCACTTACTAGCTTCTCTTTTATACAGACATTTATCATTATACAATTCTCCCTTACAGAGAGGGATAAAATGGTGATGTAGGAGAACACAGCTTCCATGTCCATCACCAAGATCATTGGCTGTCCAGTCATCCACAACAAAAACAGCCCCGGGAACCTCTAGAGTCCACTGAGGAAGTTTTAAGGGTGCAGGCCAGGCTGAGGGACCCCACCCATGCACGAATCTGTGCATTGAGCCTCTAGTAATTACATAAGAAGAGAAGTAAGACACCTTCATCTTGCGTCCATCACCCCATAGCCATTATGGGGACTATGTTCAGGGCCTACAGCGGTTCTCAACCTGTGGGTCGCGACCCCTTTGGAGGTCAAACGACCCTTTCACAGGGGTCGCCTAAGACCATCCTGCATATCAGATATTTACATTATGATTCATAACAGTAGCAACATTACAGTATGAAGTAGCAACGAAAATAATTTTATGGTTGGGTCACAACATGAGGAACTGTATTTAAAGGGCCAGAAGGTTGAGAACCACTGGCCTAGAAGAAATCCCTGGCTGAAAGAAGTTCCACTCACCAGAAAAGGAAGAGCAGACTGAGAGAGCAACCAGATGCTCCAGCCTCCCTGGCCCAAGGTCCCTCTTTGGTTTGGACTGAAACCACTCAGACTGACAAAGAGGAATCTATTGAGGCCCCAAGGAACCAGGAAGGAAAGCAGGGGTTATTAGCAAACACGCAGTGGGAATGATTGCCCTCGTCTGGACAGCAGGCCTGTGGCTGCGTCAGCTGAGAGCCTGGGGTCATGGAAGTTTACCTGGTGTTGGTGTGGCTCAAGAGCCTGGGTCCCTGGTGGCTCACCTGGCTCTGGGCTGAGCAGGAGCCTGGGTTGCGGAGCCCTCCTGGGACCTGAGTTGGAGGGGGCTGATGGGAGCCTGGGCTACAGGAGCCCCGAGGGCCGGGACTGGGGCCCTGAGCTCACATGTGTCAGGAACCTGGAGTAGTGGAGCTGCCTGCAGCCTCTTGCCTCAGGAGCCACCCAGGCCCCAGGAGCCAGCTTGTGTTGAAGTGAATCCCTGCGAGCTTGGGTCCTAGGTGCCACCAGGAGACTGTTCCCAATGGGGTCAGCTGCTTCTGCATCCTTTGAAGTGATACTATTTTTGTTTTGTATTTTATTAATAAAGTGAATTACACTGATTGAATTTTAAACCTTTTATTTCTGGGATTACCCCATGAATTTCTGGTAATTCATGGTAAATATTTTTATATTACTAGATTTAATTCACTATTACTTTAATATTTTTACTACAGTCATTAGAGCTGTTTTTAGTATTTGTAAAAACATTGTCAGCTTTTGGTATGAGTGTTATGCTGGCTTTATAAAACAAGTTTAGTGTTGTTGTTTTTTGTATATTCTGAAAGAGTTGGTGCATTTTTTTCCTTAAACAAATAATTTACCAATAAAATAATTGAGCCTGGAGTTGTCTTTGTAGAAGGTTTTTGATAATAAATTTACTTGAATAGATATAAGACTAATTCTAATTGTCTACCTTTTGTGTCAGTTTTGGTATATTGTTTTGTGTTTTTTTTAAGGAATTTGTCCATTTTTATGTAAATTGTATTTGTTGGCACAAGTGTTTCATAATGTTCTCTTATACTCTCAATATAGTGACTCCAGACTTCTAATGCTTACTATTTGAAGGCCTTTATCCATCCATTTACTTTCATAAGGTTTCCATCTCTCTGCTAACATTACCCATCTATTTTTTCTTATTGCCTACTTTTTTCCATTAGGGCACTTATCATATTAATCACAGTTATTTTAAATTCCTTGTTTGATAATTCCAACATCTGTGTCATATCGAAGTTTGGGTCTGATGATTGCTTTGTCTCTTCAGGTTGTGTTTGTTCTTTCATTGTGACATGTCCCACCTCCTCATATCACAATATCTGTTGCTTAGGATTTTAACAAGAATTTGGAGGAGACACAAACATTCAGGTCATAGAAGAGCCTAGCATATGATATACTTTTCTCCATCAGGACTTTCCTTTTCAAAAAACAGTGACAGACTTTCAACAGAATCACATGACCAACATTGGGATTCATTGGAAATTGAAATTCAGTTCCCACCAAGGAGAAGGGGCTTTACAACAATAAGGCTTTCTGTTCTACCACTGTTTGCTATTAGCACTAGGATTGAACAATATAACAAGAAATTGAATAGAGAGCCCAGAAAGAGACCCACAAATGTATCAAATCCTGACACCTGCTAAATCTGCAAATACTAGGTATAGAAAACTCAATAAAGTGTGATGAGAAACATTGTTTATCCATATGTTGATATAAAAAACAGTTTCCATTCTCCCTCCCTCCTAGTTTTTGTAGCATTAGGATAATAGCTTTAAAAATAGTTTCTTAATAATTTTCTCTTGGTCTTTATTGCAATAAATTTCAACTTCCTTTAGATATCTTCTTAGATATTTTAAGGATTATTAGCACATACACCTGAAGAGTAAAAAGTTAGTTATATATGCTTAAAGACATAAATATATAAGGCAAAATTTAAAATATTTTTGAAGAAATACAGAGGTGTATCATCAGATTTTGGATAGTAAATATTACTTAAAATGAAATGTAAAAATTCAAATGTAAATAAACACATTTGATCACTCTGACAATTAAAATAAGATGTTTTTAATTTTAAAAAAATCATAATGAAAGGTAGGAACAGATAAGCCACATATTAAGAGCAGATATAACTGTATGCATGATGCCATTGTAATTAGCTAGTTATTATTAACTAGAGGCCCGATGCACGAAATTTGTGAAAGGATAGGGCCTGGTAGCCCTGACCTTCTGGATGGTCATTCTGCTGTTCAGTCTAATTAGCATATTAGCTTTTTATTATATATGATAGGAAAGTAACAAAAGGGAGGCTAAACATTATAAGCATGGCCATTTGGGCATCTTCATCAGGAAGCTGCAATTTCACACTCCCAGGGAACCACTGATCCACCCCCTGAAGGGGTCTAACATAGAGGAGCTAGACACATGCCCAGTGACACTGGGGTGACATAGGGAAGGTACTTTCCTGACAGTCAAACCTGGGGACAGAGATGGTTGGCCAGAATGAATGTGAAAACCTGTGAAAATTTGGGAATACATAATCTCCTAAACAAATTAACTCTCTCTTCTGACTCTTGGCTGGTGGGGCTCTCTCATTCACCCATGTTTCCTCCATCACCATGTGGCCTGTGGACTGATGGGCTGCAGTAGAGAACACAACTTAGGCTAGCTCAGTGGTTCCCAAACTTATTTGGCCTACCACCCCCTTTCCAGAAAAAATATTACTCAGCGCCCCCTGGAAATTAATTTTTTTAAAATTTTAATAGCAATTAAACAGAAAGATATATGCCCCCAAATGCACCTGTGGCCATCACTGCCCCCCTGGATCGCTGCAGCGCCCACCAGGGGGCGGTAGCGCCCACTTTGGGAATCACTGCGCTAGCTGGACTCTGGATTGGACACTGCTCCAATATGGAATGGAAACTCTGGACACTGACTCTGATTCTAGACCTATTGAAGCCACAGCTACACTTTTTCCTTAATGGGACAAGGGGAAATGGGACCTTGGAAACTCAGGGATGTAACTCCCCAGGAATAGAAATCACTCATTCTCCTGTGCGAGTGTCAGAAAATTATTTTCTCAGGATATCACAAGAATTTCATTCCCAGGTGGGGATGAAGACCTCTCCCACTGGCAACATATGGAGTACACAAATAATTCATACAAATAATAATAAAAAGACAACTCAAAAGAAAAATGGGCACAAGACAAGAATAAGCATTTCATAGGGTAAATATCATTAGTAATCAGGAAATGCAAAATGACACCACAATAAGGTACTATTTCACATGCATTTACCATTTCTGACTGGCAAAAATTAAAACATCTGAAAATTCCCAGTGTTACCAAGTTATGGAACAGTTGCTAGGAGTAAACTGTTGCTAAGAATGTAAGTTAGTATAAAGCTTTGGAAAAAATACTTTAGATGTAGCTACTAAAATTGTAAGTGCATATATCCTATGACACAGCGATTTTGTTCCTCGTTATATATACAATAGGAATGTGACTTGAATTCTAAATAGTCAATGACAATAAAGCCTACAGAAAGACTGCCATATTCTATGAGGTTTTCCAGGAGAAACCAGTTTTGGTGCTGCCTGCCTGCCAGCAGGTATGATACTGGAGACAGAACATAAGAAATGGCACCACTGCTTCAGAATATGTGAATTCCTCTGCCACCATACTTGCCAGGAAAGCCAGTTCCCCAGGTGTGGCTGACACAACACTCTTCTGATTTTAGCACCTACTTCTGAGCAGTTGAGTTCATTGGTGCTATTACTAAAGAAAGTTAAGTATACATATAACAGAATTTCAACTTCAGTGTGTATGTCAGAGAAACTTTTCCACAATGCATCTGAGCAAGCTTGTTTAATAGCAGCATGATTGAAAGCAGCACTGGTGAACACTTTATTCACATGAACAGTCAATTGAATAAAGTATTTGCTGTATATTTATGCCATAAAATACTGTGAAGATGTGAAAATAAACAAATTTCTGATGATGAATTCACTTGAATGACAATTATAAATAATCTGTCAAAAGGAATAATAATCAAGTCATAAACAAAGACATGTAGTATGAATACTACTTAATGAGTTTACTCGAATTTAAAAGCTGAGAAAATTTAACTGTACCTTAAAATAAGCCATTGTTTAGTGTATTTATTTTAATTAAAATTAAGGGAAATTAACTTAACTTTAGCTTTTCTTGGGTGATCAGGGTTGGTAGAATGGTGAGAGACACGCTCTGTGCATTAAAACTAAAACAGTGATTGTGTTCTATTTTTTAAACTGAGCCACCTCTCAAACATCATCCTTCTAGCTATTTTTAAAACTTTCAAATGTATATATAGCACTTTAGAAAATTTTAAACTGTTAATATTTGGCAATCTATTTTGAATGTGGTTGTTCTGGTGCCAAAGTATTTTTCTTTATTAGAAGGGTAATGTATTCATTTTATGACTGGGTGGTATTCCAGGATTCTCGAATGATATGATAGGAATATGTTGCTTTTGAAAATGTAAATATGATCATTTTTATCAAGTGTTTAACTATGGGTAAGTAAAAATACACAAAAGTGTTACTTCTTTTTTTAAATGTATGCCTCCTAATCCTCACGCTCCTCATCATAGGCAGAGAAAATGTAACTTAATTTTCAAACACACACAAATGAGTGCAGCTATCTTGACTTAAAAAAACCCATCATTTTATTTTCTAAAAGGCATACTCATATATTTTGTTTTGTAGAATATTTTTCTTTTTATTTGCCATTGTCCTGGAGATAAGCACAATTTATCTTTTAGAATGGTGGCTGATGTTAATGATGACATTTGAATGTAATATTATCTCTCATTTCAAGCTTCACAGTCATGCTTATTTATTCTCCCAAGAAAAAAAAGAAAACAGGCAAATAATAGTTACCTATTTCACTGTCTGAATATTAGAAATAAGTAGCAATCTTTCACAGAACAATTGAACACTGTCTATAGTGATGAAATCTTAACTGAAGTTGTTATGCCTTTAGAAGTAAAATTTTACAGACAATTCATTCAGGGATAAATTAGTGCAAAATAAATGTATTAGAATGAATGCCACCATGCAAATTCTTTAAATAAACTGAACATTCTTAGGGCAGAGACTTATTGAATATATTTGAAATCTTACAGATTGTTTAGAATAATTTCCTGAATAATAGCTACTTTATAACTGCCTATTGATTCAATAATAACTAAAACTGTTAATAGTTGCTCACATTTTAAACTATTAATTACATCTAAAGGCACAATTAAATTATTGGTAGTGGTAAATATAAAATAATTGTAATCAATGTCAAAATAGCATTTGTTCTAAACAAGTCATTTTTAAAGAAAGTAAGCATGTTTGTCACTACTTCTTTTTTTAAAAAAATATTTTTATTGATTTCAGAGAGGAAGGGAGAGAGAGATAGAAACATCAATAATAAGAAAGCATCATTGATCTGCTGCCTCCTGCACTCCCCGCACTGAGGATCGAGCCTGTAACCTGGGCAAGTGCCCTGACTGGGAATTAAACCATGACCTCTTGGTTTATAGGTCAACGCCCAACCATTGAGCCACACCAGCGGGGCTGTCACTACTTCTTAAATTTCTATGGTAACTTTCCTCCAAATAACATGATATAATTTGGTATTTAGCGTTGAGACTGATTCATAGATTTTGAAGTGAATTGTAAATGAATAAAAATAAGCTGTTATAGGTAAAGTCTGGAGTGTGTTGTGAGAAGTCATACACTTTGATGTAACTGAAGTGGTAATAGCATAGAAATAGATAAAGGAGAGCCAAGGATGCAGGAGAGGGGACATCGGACTGTAAATTTTAAATGATATCACATTTTTACAGTTTACCAGGGTTAAAATAAAATATTACAGTGAGTACATATTTTATTGTTCAAGTTTGCAAAACAGACTTAGAAGATACTACTTCAGCTATTGTATTAGCAAATAAGAAATAACAATTATAACATTATTAATTCTTAATAATTATTACTGATATCTTAATAACCAATATTTACATTATATTTTAAGATATTAGATATTGGGAGCTGAAAATGACCCTTCTTATTTGAATTACTGTTGGTCTCCCTAGAGTCAATTGTTTAAAATGGTAATGACTTACAAGAATTTGTTTTATAGAATGTTAGTTGTTTTTGAGGACATGCTATAAATTAGCAACTGGAGGCCAGTCTTTAAAGCTTAAATAGGATCTAAATTAAAACAGCTATTATAACTCCATTTTAGTCCAGGATTGCTAAAACAACGCATATTTTGTAACAGTAGAGGTTAGTATAAAGGGAAAGGAATGGGTAAACTTTGATGCATCTCTTTGGAGTTTCAATAAGATATCCTTTCTTCCTCTCCTTTGTAGAATCTTGTGATATACATCACTCTCATTTGGATTAGAATATTCTTAACAAGTATTTCCATGGAGTCAGAGTGATATATCTATTTTACAATATTCATCAACTATCCATTAAATATGAAGTGGTCCTTTACCCATTATTAATTCTGATATTGCTTAAGCAATCATTGATCACAATCACCCATGATTTAACACTTCTTAGTTGGTTAATAAGTGCCAGTTCAGTATTCATCTTTTTTTCCTGAGCCTATAGATTTGTGGATTACATGAAAAATTAATGATAAAGTACTTGGAAATTCTTATATTCAATAATTGCACAATCTCTGGTTTTCAAGAGTGAAGAGATAAAAATATAATTCAAATACATGGTTTATCATTAAATCCATGGGATTCTTATACTTCCAGTTGCTGTTTTAGTAACTGAAGATTTTTCTGAATGACTTTCTGAGATAAATACTATGCAGTAGAGCCCGTATAAAGGTGGAAATTCTTAGGTATTTGAGAACCAGCATTTTATTTTATAAAAATTAACTAAACCGTATAGGTTTTTTTATAATATATAATGTTTAAAGGTGTTTATTCTTTTATGAAAATTGTTTTGGGGAAATAATAAATTTTTCCATTCTTAGAAATTGATAAAGATTATTTGCACCTATTTAAAAAGCTCAGGAGTTTTTCTGTTAGAGATTGAATTGCATTTGTTTAGAATATAAAACAATAAAAGAAAAATTAACATTTCCCCTACAGAATACCAAACAATATCTCAAAAAAAAAGGTGGGTGTTGAGGAACACTAACAGAAATATTTAAGGACAGATGCTTTGTTTTCTGGGACACTAACAAAAGATTGTGATTTTGGTTGAAGCATAATTTTTGGAAAAGCAGAAAGAGGGTGTTTTTCTTTACCCATTCTGTTTTTCAATCTTCTGCCCTTGCCTATGTTGCCTTAACTCCACTTTGTGTGGGAAAACAACAAGAAGCAGTCAGTGTCAACGTTAGAGCTGATCAACATTTTCTACTTCATGCATTTGGGATAAAAGCAGCCATCTTTAACAACAAAATAAACAAAAAGAAATGCTACTACTGTCAATAGAATATATATATTATAAAGAGCCAATTTTATCAAATTTATCACATTACTTTGAAAATAAGAAAAAGAAAATGTGCTATTAGATTTCTCATTTTATGAGTAGTATATTGTCATGATAACTCCCTTAATTATTCCAAGGTTTCATTAAAGTGCTCTTCCTGACCATATATTATACTTTATAATAATTTGATGTCACTTATAGAAGGAATTAAATTAATGATTTTAGTAACACCTTTAACCTTCCTTCAATTAGTTCTGCATGATAAACAATGTAATAACTGTTTTTAAAAGCATCTTTTAATTGGTCATCACACTAATTCTTTTATAGAGTAATAAATTGGAAAAGCCATTCCTATTATTTGTGCTGTGTACACTGTAATTACTTTTTCAGCATGTTTGAAAAGGAATATTAATGCAGACTTAAATTAGCATTGTTATACTAAATTAATTGTAAAATACCTAACCACATATGCCTGGCTCTGGCATTGCACTATTAATTCAACTACGTTCTCACATGGGCATACTATACGAAACATGTAGAGTGGCATGTTCTCTAGTTGAATAATGAGTAATGAAATGCATGATATGTAAAACTAAAAAAGAAGAAAAAATCCATAATGCATGAATGCTAGATAATGATATGTTTACATGGAAATTTGACAACCTTTTTGACAGAAATTATCTTAGCAGAGTTTGGGATAGAGAAAGACATTTAAATTTTTTACATTTTAGTAGATTGCTATGAATTATGTTTTTAACTGACTGCAGAGGAATTGAAGTTAATTACCAAAATAAGCATAATGCTTTTTGCAATCAATCAGAGAGCCTGACACAGACAAGTGATACGATTTCCAATTACAAAAACTGCAAGGCTATCGCTCTACTTCCTCATGGAATTTAGAGGATGGGTAGGGAGGTGGGGGTGACCAACAGGAATGGAAACAATCAAATCTCCAATTAAAAGGAAATAGAAAAAAATGTAAGACTCGTGGACACAGATGACAACATGGTGATTGCTAGAAAGTAGAGGAAGGTTTGGGGAGTTAGAAGAAGATAAATGGGGGGATAAAAGGTGTTGGAAGGAGACTTGACTTGGGGTGGTAAACACACAATACAACATACAAATGATATATTATAGAATTGTGTACCTGAAACCGGTATAATTTTATTAACCAATGTCACCCCAGTAAATTCAATAAAAAATAAATTGTAAAAAAGTAGAAAAAAGAAAATTCACATATCATTGTAGATATCTAAGACATATTAAAATGTTTGGGTGCAAAAAAGTATAGTATAAGGAACACAGAAAATAGAATAGTAAGTGTGAAATTATACTTAGATATTTTTTTCATTGTGCTCAAGTTGAAGTATAATAGAAAATCAAAATTGTGCTTTGAAGAAAAATCCACTATTATCCTATATAATAAAAACCTAATATGCAAATCAACTGAACTGTGGAATGACCAGTGGAACGACCAGTCACTATGATGTGCACTGACCACCAGGGATCAGATGCTCAACGCAGGAGCTGCCCCCAGCCTGCAGGCCCCAACCAGCAGCGGCAGTGGGGGGCAGGGCCAGCAAGAGGGTGGCACCAGGCCAGCCAAGGCAGATGCCAACGGGTGCCCCCCTGATTGCCCTGCCAGTTGCCCCACAGATCAGCCCTGATTGCCGGCCAATCCTAGGGACCCTACTATGCACAGGGCCTCTAGTTTTAACTAATAGGATGATATATAACTTACTTTTATTTAGAATAAATTCATAGAAAATACATATTAATGATATGCAAATAATTTCTTAGAAAATTGATTCACAATTTGAATAGTAAAATATGTCAGTATAAAGGGATATGTTATATTTTATTAATAATATACTTGTTTCCAATTTTAACATATCTGAGTTAAGAATATATCTCATAAGTGAAATTAAGATGAGAAGTATAGAATTTAAAATGGAAGTTAATAGGAATAATAAAATAAATTATCCTATGTCCACTGGCCAAGTTAAGCAATAGAACATCAGCCACATTGTGCATCTGCTGTGTGTTCTGCCTCCCTCTCTCACTATAGCAATAGTTCACAAATTAGCCAAGTATGGATTTTTATAACTTTCCTGCTTTTCTTATAGTTTTAATATACATATATATCCCCAAAATATATAGTGTTTTGTATGGTATGTGTGTTTTTTAACTTTATAAATGTTACATGATTTCTGCACTTTTTTTCACATCATACTCTGGTTCTGAATTTCATTTATGTGAATGTCTGTAACAGTGGTTGCTATGGACTAAATTGTATCCCCCCACCAAAGCTCATATGTACAATCCTAAAACCCAAGGTGATTGTATTTAGATGTAGGGCCTTAAAGAGGATAAAGTTAAATGAGGTCATAGGGTGGAACCGTAATTCAATAGAATCAGTGTCATTATAGGAAGAGAAAGAGACACCTGAGCTCTCTTTCATTTTTCTGCCAATACATCCCATAGGGGAAACCAATAGAACATGTCGTTTTGAAGAACTCCAAATATCTTTATATATCAAACCCTGATTACTTTTTGTTGTTGTTGTTAATACACACCCCAGGATATTTTTCCCATTGATTTTTAGAGAGAGTGGAAGCGTGGGGCGGGGGGGAGGAGGAGGAGGAGAGAGAAAGATCAATGTGAGAGAGATAGATCTTTTGTTTGCCTCCCTCATGCCCCCCAACCAGGGCTGGGGATCCAACCTGCAAAGCAGATACGTTCCCTTGACTGAGAATTGAACCTGCACCTCTTTAGTGTGCAGGCAGACGCTCCAACCACTGTATCACTCCAGCCAGGGCTATTCTTTCTTTTTTGTAAGTGGCTTTATTTAGAAAAGATAACATGATTGTGTGCTAACTTGAACAGTTAGGTAGTATAACAATTAATTTGAAAATTTCAATTTTGATGTCCTGCAAGATTTAAATTCCATTTATATACATACTGTTCTTTCCTCAGACCTCTCACTTCAGGCTGGAGTTGACCAGAAATATGGCTTATAGTTTCCCTGGAATCATTCTTGGGCTCTAGACAAGGTGCTGGATCTTTGAGTTAACAAGGAGATGACTGGTAATAGCTCTTCTTAAATCTGGAGGCTTTTCAGTGGTATAAAGGAAAGAGCTGTTCCACTTTCAACTATTTCCAGAAATTCAACCCTGGGTAGATCAGTGGGTATCATAAAATAGATGACACCATCATGGTGACCTGGATTAACTGTGAGAGGCAGGCGAATTCTTCAGGATTGGTGATGAGATGCTGAAGCACCACTGTAATGCTGGATTTGCAGAAGGATGGGTCTTGTCCCATCCTCCAATCAGTAAACTCTTTTGAGCTGAACTACATTCCAAGAGGCCTCTTGTTTGTTTTCTGGTGCTCAAAACTGCTCCTGAATGCTGCGGAAAAGAAAACATTAGGTTAGCACTGGGTTGTTTTGCAAATGCTTTGTTTCCTGAAATGTCTGGTTACTCTTGAAGGAACTGAATGTCCTGTTCACATTTGGGGAGCTGCATAAATGTTTAGAGAAGGCCTAATTTATGTACTTTTCTGTATTTCAAAATTGTTTTGTTTTGTTTTGTTGTTAATCCTCACCTGAGGATATATTTTTTCCTATTGATTTTTAGAAAGAGTGGAAGGGAGAGGGAGAGAGAGAGAGAGAAACATTGATGTGAGAGAGACACATTGATTGGTTGTCTCCCACATGCACCCTGACCAGGGCTGGGGACTGAGTCTGCAACTAAAGTTATGTGCCCTTGACCAGAATTGAATCAGACCCTTCACTCCGAGGGCTGATACTCCAACCACTGACCCAAACTGGCTAGGGCTTTATCTCAGAAATATTTTTAATGAGTTACTATTTTATAGTTCTCCTTTGTAGGTTGAAGTGAAGATTTGGGTAATTAAGTCTTCTAAGTAATGAAAAAAGAATTTAAAATTATCTCAGATATTATTTTTCCTAAATCTTTCATTCTTTGTGGGCTCTGTCAGACTTATTGAAAAAAATATTGAATTTATTCAACATGGCATAAGAATAATATGGGGACAAAGGAGAGGTAATTAACATGAAACTATAAGTATTTAGGAGCATATTAGCTAAAAATAAATAAATTATGGATAGGAACTTGAAATGGATGATTTCTAAAACTATTAAGGTAGTTATTAGTAATTCAACCTATCATGTAAATACATTTTTAAAAATTACCAAAGGGAAACAAAACTAAAATAAGGTAGACTTCTGCTTGGCTGGTGTGGCTCAGTGGTTGAATATTATTCTCATGAACCGGAAGGTCATGGTTCCATTCCTGGTCAGTACACATTCCTGGGTTGAGGGTTTGATTCCCAGTAAGAGGGATGCAGAAGGCAGCCAATTGATGTTTCTCATCAATGTTTTTATATCTCTATCCCACTCCCTTCCTCTCTCTAAAATCAATACAAATATATTTTAAAAAGTAAGTAAATAAAATAAGGTAGAGTTCTATAAATATTCAAAGGGCAAAAATATGTAAATGTTATAAATATGTCTTTAATACCTCAGAGTTAAAAAATAAGCTTAAAATCAAATGAATATCAAGACTGAAAAATAAAATAAAACAGGCATCACTTTAGAAATGAAAATTAATGTGAAGAATATTTTAACAGAAAAACCAAATCTAACAAAAGAAAATTAACTTACTGGAAGAGAATGACAAGAAAACATTCTCAAAATGGAGGAGGGAGAGAAGAAATGTTTTATCTACAAATTGTCAAAAGATATGATTTTTCAAAAAGATTTTCAAGATTAGAAATACATTTTGAATCGTTTGAGTTGATTATTCCATGGATAGTAAACCCCAGACACAGAACACAAAGCATTTATTCTGATTTTACCATAAGGCTTATACTCTTTTGCTTCCAGCTTTCAGCTTTTACAGGTCTTGTGTCTAAGTTTCCTTAGTGTGGACATAATATTTACCTGGAAATAGTTTGTCTCTGCTCTTCAGGCCTTTCTTGAGTCTCTGTTAAATGTTCCAGGTGTTCAAGGAAGTCACAACTCTAATTGCCACAACTCTATGTGCTTCCCTTGTACTTGTTCTTCCAGCTGCTATTATTTCCTCAGAAGCTTGTTCTTTGCTTGGTCTCATGAAGCTCTACCTACAAAGACCCTTAGTGGGTAATGGTAGTTGTCTGTGAGAGATCACAGTGAAAAGAAAAGCAAACCAGGGGAAGCCAACAATTGCCTGAGCTATTTGTTTGCTTGTCTGGAGGTACATTGCCACCCCCGCTTACAGACAGATAAGAAGGCAACAGAACAGGAGCATCTGACTAACACATATCAGAATTCAGAGACATGGAGGAAGATAGAATTTGCAAGACAGACTAGGCAGTGATGGCGAACCTTTTGAGCTCGGCGTATCAGCATTTTGAAAAACCCTAACTTAACTCTGGTGCCGTGTCACATATAGAAATTTTTTGATACTTGCAACCATAGTAAAACAAAGATTTATATTTTGATATTTATTTTATATATTTAAATGCCATTTAACAAAGAAAAATCAACCAAAAAAAATCAGTTCGCGTGTCAGAGGTGGTGTCATAGGTTCGCCATCACTGGACTAGAGAAAAGGAACCAGAGAAAAATTCCAGAAATTTGAATAAGGTTTCCCTTAAGTCTTTGACTATAAACTAAGTGTAGGGAAGGGAAAATAATTTTCTTTCTATCCTTTTAAGTTTTTGGATGAGAACACCATGTAATAAAAGATGGGTTAATGAGAAAAAAAAATTTTAATTATGTATGCATGTTCAAATGGGAGCCCCACAAAGATACGAGACTCATAAGGTGGCCAGATGGTTGAGGCTTATGTAACATCTTCAGCTAAGGAAAGATATATGGATTTGTGGTTTCAAAGGGGGGAAGACGATTAAATTCATAGGAAGATAAGAAGATGAAACATTTGGTAAGCAAAGGTTGCCCTGCCCTTTAGGCGTAAACTTCACCTCTCCTGGTACAGGCCCCCCTTCTAATGTAAATCTCCCTTACAAAAGGGTAACTTCTCTGTTTTCAGAGCTTCTCCTGTGTCTGCAACTCCTCAAAATAATCCTTATGCCAAAGAGGCATGTTTTGGGGTGGCATATTCTGCTACATACATAAGCTATGTAACAAGAATAAAACGGGCGGATAGAGGGAGGCCAGGGCGAGCAGGTGCCCACCAGGTGCGGAGAGCCCCAGGGGTCCCTTCTCACCTGCCCGTCAGAAGCCTGTCAGGGACATCAGCGTGGTCTGGTGCGGGGTGGAGGCCCCTGCAAAATGGTCCCTCACGGGCGTTGCTTCTTCTCCTCCCCTTGGCTGGAGCCACGGAGCGCCCCGAGGGCCTGGAGGACAGGTTGGGCCAGGCCCTGCTGTGACCCCGCCCGCCCCCAACACCTTGCGCTTCTTCTGGAACATCTACACCTTCTGCGACTGGCAAAATTTTGTGGGCCTGCGGCGCTAAGGGGCAGGTCCCAGAACCCCACGGTGGCTTACTCCTTCATCATCGTCTTCTCGATCTTTGGCAATTTCCTGATCTGTCATGTCATCTTCAAGAACCAGCAAATGCACCCGGCCACCAGCCTCCTGGTCGTCAACCTGGCCATCGCTGACCTAATGATCACGCTTCTAAGCACCCCTTCACTTTGGTCCGCATTGTGAACAACCCATGGGTGTTCAGGAAAGGCATGTGCCACGTCAGCCGCTTCTCCCAGTACTGCTCCCTGCCCATCTCTGTCCTGACGGTGACAGCCATTGTCTTGAACCGCCACCAGGTCATTATGCATCCATTGAAACCCCGGATCTCCATCACAAAAGGTGTCATCCACATCGAAGACTCTGGACCCTGGCCATCTTCTTTTCACTCCCACATGCTATCTGCCAGAAATTATTTACCTTCAAGTACAGTGAGGACATGGTTCACTCTCTATGCCTGCGGGACTTTCCTGAGCCAGCTGACTTCTTCTGGAAATACCTGGACATGGCCACCTTCATCCTGCTTTACACCCTACCCCCCTCATCATCTCTGTAGCCTATGCCTGTGTGGCCAAGAAGCTGTGGTTGGACAACACAATCAGGCAACACAATCAGCGACATGACCACAGAGCAGTACCTGACCTTGCAGGGCAAGAAGAAGAAGGCCATCAAGATGCTGATGCTGGTGGTGGTCCTATTTGCCCTCTACTCTGGTTCTCCCTCAACTGCTACCTCCTCCTCCTGTCCAGCAAGGTCATCCATACCAACCATGTCCTCTACTTAGCCTCCCATTGGTTTGCCATGAGCAACACCTGCTACAACCCTTTCATCTACTGCTGGCTTAACGAGAACTTCAGGTTGGAATTGAAGGCATTACTAAGCATGTGCCAGAGGCTACCCAAGCCTCGGGAGGAGAGGCCACCCTCCCCAGTCCCTTCCTTCAGGATGGCTTGGACAGAGTAAGGCAAGTCGGAAGGCTCCAGTAGCCTACAACCTCCTGCCCTCCCCCAACCCCAGTCTGGGAAGACAGACCTATTGTCTGTGGAGCACATCGTGGTGATGAGTTAGAGGAGGGTGGGAAGAGGTGAGGGGAGGGCTCTGTCTACAGCTGAGATTGGGAATGGGCCTGAGTAAAGAGCCTGGAAAAGAGCCTGTCTTCTCATACATGACCTTCACCATGCTGGAAACAAGGTCCTGCAGAAGCTGTAGGACTCTTGAGTTCCTAGGAAACTGTTTAGCTTCCTAGTCACATTTGACATGAAGACTAAAAGGCACCTATCAACTAGACACTTGTGAATTTCTGTCTAAGAAATGCTGTGAGGCATATCACCCTGGTTCCTGAGCCAGAGAACAAGACAACTTCAGCCCAGATGGAGGCTGAGTCAGCCAACTGCCTCCAACTGTCAGGCAGCTGCTTTACCACCCTCCCTGCCACTGAGCATCCTTAAGGGCACCTGAGTCATTGGGTGTGGCTGACCCAGATGCACAGAGCTGAGCTTGAAGAAGCTCATTGAACAGTGCAAGGTTAGCGAACCAGTTGGCACGGAGGTTTTCATGCCTTGCTTTCTGAAGTCATGGGACCAGGATGAATCACAATTCCGTGGTGGTCTGGCCCGATATTTGACAAGAAAGGATCAATGCAATATCTTAAAACAACAACAAAATTTATTATTAAAACTTTGGAAAATTCATAAAAGCACAAAGAAGAAAATAAAAATCACCCTCTTCTCACAACATGTGATAAATTGTTAGCTGTGTATTTATTTGCAACTTTTTATTTTGTGCCTGTGTGCATTTCATTTCATTATGAACTGCACTTTCCCATGTAGAGATAAGCAAGAAATGGGCGGAGCAGAGAACTCTTGAGCATCTCTCCCGGGAATAGTGTCCTCCACTATTAGTGTCCACCACTAACAGAAGAGTTGGAAAAAGAGGTGGGAGAGGAACACAAGGAGTAGACTGTCACGCAGCAGACAGACTGCCTTCCCCTTGTAGTCAGTGGTGAGGGGGCCTGGCTGCAGTACCTCTTTTCAGATGGTGGCTATTGTGATGAGCCAAGAACAAAGCTCATCCAAGAGCCATAATTCCTTCTCTCCTTCAATCACACAGAATGAGAGGCAGAAAGCACTGCTCTGCTTTCACAGGAGATGAGGGAGCAGGCTTTCCAACATGTTGGAAATCATTGTTAAACACCTTACCCCTCCCACCCAACCTGTCTAGACAGGTTATTTCTCTGTGTTGCCTAAATAATGCTTCTTTATTTTCTTCATTGTCTGCATCACCCTCACAGTGTACGCATCACTTACAGAAACCTGTGCCATGGTGATGGTCCTTAAGGATTCAACTTGCCTGAGAAACCTCATTCCAGAGACTGAGCATTTTCATCACCTTCTATCTAAGAGACGCGTCACACATACTAGAGTTGAATTCACCAGTCCAACACAGTTGCCACTCTCACTGGTTTTAACTTTTTTTCTAGCACCAGGTAGATCCAGAAAGCAAAGCATGGCTATGGAACTGAGTGGAAAACTCAAGCTTGGGGAGAAGGTTCACTTAGATCGGGTGGCTGTTAATGGAAACTGAACTTGGTCATATCACTTGCTTCCCTATAATGAACCATGGGACTTTGTTATACTATTCTATTTATGAGGAAGTTTGAAACTTTTCAGGATGAAATGTTTTTAAAAAAATCATATTTTTAACAGTGGGTAAAAAACTGACTTTCATGGAGCAGAGAGAGCTCTCTGAGTCCGTAGGAATCCCCAGATGGATTTTTCTAGCCAAATGGCTCACATGTCTGTGCCTGTTGTCTCTGTAGTGTCGAGCAGTAGCTTAATGTTGCCATAGAAATTCTATGAACCAGAGAGAGAACAGGCAGCAGGGTCACCATGTCCCTGAACTTTGCCTCTCTCTCTCCCAGAACATCTAGAAATATGGTCAAGTCACAGAGAAGCTCTTTTCTGAGGAAGGACTAACTGTTGGCCCATTAGGTCTGTGTCTCCTGACGGTACCTTGTCTGCCCCCCTCCCTATGTTCCCTACATGCCTCAGAGCAAAAAGTGGATCCTATTTGTGAATGTGAAATTTGTAAAACTTGAGTCTTTCCAATGTGCTATAATATGTACTTTATTATAAATTGTTCCAGTCTCAATAAAATAATTTTGGGTACGTGTGGAGAATAAAAGAGTAAAATGACCTCCTTGAACATCTGTGAAAATCAATAGAGACTCCAGAAAGGCCCTGCAATGAGGGTAGGGCTAAACTATTCCCAGAACAAAGTTTACTCTATGCCCACACTAAGATAACTTAGAAACAAGTCTTGAAAGGATCAAACTAAACCATATTTACATTAACTACTTGTCAGAACAAAACTGAACACTCTTTAAAGAATGATTTTAAAAGAAAACACTAGATACTCAAAAAGTAACATGTACCATGTACAACCTACAGTAAAGTTGAATAGACATGCAGATAATTGGGCAATAAATCAATAAATGAAAGACATGATAAAATTTGCAGACAAATACTTTAAAATTGCTATTAAAAATAATACAAACGCTAAATTCCAAGAGGCTGTTTGTAGAAATAAACACACCTATTCTAAAGTTTGCATGAAAACTCAAAGTATCTAGGAAAACCAAATCTTAAGAATCAAATGACTAACTTAAAAATATGACACACTAGAGTTAATCAAATTAAAAATGTTCTTTAAAAGATACTAAGGGGGTGGTAGGAGGGAACAAAGATGAAGATAATATTTATCTGATTAAATAATTATATACTGGTATAGAAATAATTCTTACAAATAATAATAGAAAAACAAATGACAAAATTGGAAAAAAAAAAATTTGTGCAGATGCCCTACATAACAAAATCTGCAGATGGCCAATAAACACATGAAAATATATTCACTCTCATTAAGATAAATGTAAATTTTTCATTAAGAAATTAACATCATTAAGAAAATATAAATACATGCCCCCAAACCCATGAATTGTAATTAATGCAATTAAAAGGATTGACCATGAGCCCTGGCCAAGTGGCTCAGTTGTTTGGTGCATTGTCCAATGCACCAAAAAGGTTGTGGGTTTGATTCCCAGTCAGGGCACACACTTAGGTTGTAGTTTTGATCCCTGGTTTGGATGCATACAGGAGGCAACCAACTGATGTTTCTTTCCCTCTCTCCCTTCCTCTCTCTCTAAAATCAATAAAAACATATCCTCAAGTGAGGATTAAAAAAATAAAAAGATTGACCATGACAAGTTTTGATTAGGATTTGGAGCAACTAGAACTCTCATACATAGTGCTGAGAATATAATTATGTACCTTGCATCAAATTAATCTTATGCTTACTATACAACTGAGTAAACCCATACCTAAATATTTACCCCAAGGAAATGCAAACACATGCCCACAAAGAAACGTGCACAAGAATTTTTTCAGTTTTATTCATAATATTCTCAAACTAAAAGCAACCAAAATGCCCAACATTAGATTAATGTTTAAACAAATGGTGGTATATTCAATGCACCCAGCAACAAAATGAACAAACTACTGATAGGTGCAAATAATGGATTATTTTTTTTAATTAAGGCTGAACAAAAGAAGCCAGATTGAATAATTCCATGCCAATGACACTTTAGAAATTATAATACACTAGGGGTCCAGTGCATGAATTCAATGCATCTTAAAAGGAACTGTGGGCTGCGAGGCTGTGGTGGGCACAGGGAGGGTCTTGGCCCATCCTCCGTGCACCCACTCAGGTCCTCCCACTGCAGTCCCTGGCCTCCTGTCTGCTGGAAGCCCTGCTCCCTCTGCCACCACTCCCATGAGCTGACAGCGTTGGCCCCACTCACACCCACTGATGGCGTGGAGCGATTGGGGCCAGTGCCAGCAGTGGGTGCGAGGGACTGGTGCTGTCAGCAGGTGCAAGCGATGGCTGCTGCCCTGATCACCCCTCAGGAGCAGGGGGAGGCGGAGAAGCTCTGAGGGGCAATCGGGGCTGGCAGCCACCACTCACACCCACTGACAGAGCTGAGCGATTGGGGCAGCCACTGGTTGCGAGCAGCGGGTGCAAGTACCAGGCGGGACCGTGGCGCATGAGAGCAAAGAATTTTCACTAACCACCAGAGGCTCGCCCCGATGACAGAGACTGGCACTCCGTCTTGGTCTGGCACCCCTGCTGACCTGCTCCACCATCCCTCCACAGCCTATGCCCTCCATGTTCCACGCACACCCCCTGGTGGTAAGTGCATGTCATAGCAACCGGTTGTTCAGTCGTTCCACTGTTCAGTCTCTGCATATTAGGGTTTTATATATATAGATAGTGAGAGACAGTAGGTAAGCAGATATCTGAAGCTATGAGTTGGTAAAGGGTAAAAATATGCTGTATAAAGAAAAAAGTATTCTATCCCTTGAATGTTCTATGTCAATTGGCTGTTAGATATTTGTCAAAACTCATTGAACTACACATTCAAAATAGAAGCATTTTATCCTATGCACATTATACCTCAATAGTTGATTATTTAAAAATAAGTAGCTTAAAAACAGAAGATTTGCATAGATGCTCAATGAATTAAAGTTATTGATTATACATTAATCCCATTAAAATTTATTGAGCAACTTCTCTGCTACTCTGCTAGCTATTGATCATAGCTGAAATAAACTGAAGAAGGACATAATTGAGCTCATTTCTATCCAATTAAACAGGGGAAATAGTAGTTGTGTTAAAAATATCTCTCAAGCTGGTCCAATGTTAGATTTAGGATTTCTAAATATTCATGAACTTGCATGTGCATTTTATTATCTTCTGATAAATGCTAAATATACTCAAACTTAAAAACTTGATTATTATAAAACATAATATTTATGTTATTGTTTGATATTACCTATGCTGTTCTTCCCCATAAACAAATACTGTTTGTTTCCATTAGCTCTTTTTTGAGAAAAATAATTCATCACACAAAGAATGAGGGTTAATAACAAATAGGTCAAGTTAAATTTCTTCTAATATTGTTTTTTTTGGGGGGAGGACTGTAACTGAAGTCATTATTATTTTCTTCTATGTAGACTTAAAATATTTACATGAATTTCTCAAACTTGAGTGATTTTCATGAAGCTCAAAAGCATATATAAAGAAAAGCACTCTAGCTTTAGGTGCAGCTTGCTTATTTTGGCATATTTATTTCTCTTTGTTAATGAACTCTTCTAAAACACATAATCATGGGGTTTGATTCCAGATTGTGGCATTTGTTCTAATTCATAGCAGGAGCTCTTAAATTTGGAGAGCTGTTTTATAAATGCCTATCACTAATCATAGGAGAATGTTGTGAGCATATGGACAGATGAGCTACTAGTAAGCCTCTTCACTACTGAGAAAACAAGTAGTTGAACAGGGCCTATCGATGGTAATTACTTGTTTGTACAGGACCTCACAAGAATATTTTTGAAGAGCAAGTGGACTGGGATGTGTGATTCTATATGGGGTTAGACAGAAGGAAGAGCTATTTTGTATGAACAATATGTGAGTCACAATACCCATGAGTCTACCCAGTTTTCACTCTTAAAGTCATGATACTTAAAGCTGCACCTGGGAATACTGGGAAGAGATATCCTAGGAGTTGCAAAACAAGATGAGTATTTGCTGAAGGATATACACCAGGCAGCTGTAGGATATATAGCCAGGGAGGTTATTCAGGGTCCTTGATGAAATGGGCCAAGGTTACATGAAGATGAATATGACAGAGGATCAATTTCAAAGGCTGAGTTGTGGACCATAAATTAGTCATATGTCTGGAGGATCAGAAACAAGGAGTAATACGTACATGAAAGATGTTGAGAAAGTGATTTAGAATTATGATAATAAAGAGAAAATGTATAGCAGACTTCTCCTTTCAAATAAAGCAGTTCTCGGTTTGTTCAAGAGGGTGTGGTTTACTGACACGAATTATACAATGTTAACATAATCGTATGAGTCTAATAAGAGAGACATAGGAAGCAGTTTTGTAGACAGGCTCAACAGCTCTCACTATACAAGAAGTAAAAGAAGGGCAAAGGTTTTCCTTTACTTTATGCCAAGTGCATCTAATGGAAAGAGGCAGTGTGCCTCAGCACTGTTCAGCAACATCAGAAGGTTATCATCTGGGATCACCTGAGTGTGACATTGTGTATGCTGCCTCAGCTGGCCCTGCAAATGGACTCTTAGTGACTATCAAGGAAAATGCTATACTCAAAGGGCCAATTAAGTAACAGACGGCTCAACTGAACCAGCTATTTGACTGGGGATATTATGATAAACTAAGAACACAAATTTACATGTAGACTAATAAAATAAGGTTAACCTTGGTGGGAGAAGCACGTTGCTCTCACATCAGCAGAGTTCATTATTGTGAAGAACAGCAATTAGCACTGGCCAGGGAAATAACATAAACAGGCACAACTGCCATAGATAGATGCAGAAATAGTCATATTTTCATATTTGTACAAAATTTATTTCTTTTATTTTTATAATTGTAGATGCTACAAAATTATATTTTGAATATGTACTTTTATTATGTGTCATGAATTACAGTATATAATTTACATTTATATACACATTTTAATACCCATGGTTTTATATCCTAAAGTCATGATAAAATTATACTTCTAGGGGATGTAAGAGATTTTTAGAGACAACATTTTATGATTTTTTTAATCTCTAATTTTAAGAACCAATATTTGCAAAAGAGATAACTACAATCTAATGCAAAAGAGAGAAACTTAGTCAGCAATTAAGGAAGATCTCAGAGAAAGACACAGAAAGTACCCACTTGCAAAGAGTAAAAGAGTGTGTACTTGGAGGGGTAGGGGAAGTCTAGAAGGAGTCAATGGGGAAAACAGGGGGACATATGTAATATTTTCAACAATAAAGATTTAAAAAAAAGTATGTAGGTTATCCTAGGGTCTCATGGGATGAGGGTGCAATGATTACGTTGGTGATTGACCTAATTCTATCTCATCAGACTTTCATCATTCACTCAATCAGTATGTATCTATTGAGTACTAAGCCAAACCAGTGTCTGGAGATACAACATTCTTAAATGGGAGTATATAG
This sequence comes from Myotis lucifugus, assembly GCF_000147115.1. NCBI lineage: Eukaryota > Metazoa > Chordata > Mammalia > Chiroptera > Vespertilionidae > Myotis > Myotis lucifugus. Next base: position 679,686 of record NW_005871190.1, on the reverse strand, counting down.
TGAATAAAAGAAATATCACATAATTAGAGGCATTATGATGAGAAATAAAGGCAATTCAATATGGCAACTCTGTTGATCAGAGAAGGCTTTCTCAGAAGATTATACCTGAGCTGAGATCTGAATAAAGTGAACAAGTGAGACATGTAACTATCTCTGGGAGGGGCATTCCAAGCAGAAGAAACTACAACTTCAAAGTCCATAGTGTGGAAACACGTCTGGCAGGTTTGCAGACCAACCATGAAGCCTGTGTGACCCCAGCACAATGGGTAAAGAGCAGATGGGCAGGAAGTGAATTCAGGTGAAGTCCGAGACCAGATCACAAACAACCATGTAGTCTTGCTATGGGTTGAATTTTGTGCCACCCTTCCCTCCCTTCCCTCCCCCCAAAGATATTTTGAAACTCTCACTTTCATTAACACAGAATGCTACCTTATTTGGCAATAGTGTCATTGGTGGAATAATTAATTAAGATGAGGTCATAGTGAAATAGGATGGGCCTCTAATCCATTGTGCTGGTGCCCTTATAATAAGGCATCTATGTGAAAACACAGAGACAAACAGGTGAATGCCATATAATGAGGAAGATGGAGACTGGAATTATGTAGCAGTAAGCCAAGGAATACCAGATTGACAGAAAATAACCCAAAGTTAGGAAGGGTTCATCAACAGATTCAGAGGGAGCAAGGGCTGGCCAGCACCTTGAGTTCACTCTCTACCCTCCAGGCCCTGAGGAAAATAAATTTCTGTTGCTTTAAGCTAACCAGTTTGTGGTATTTTGTTGAAGCAGCCCTAGGAAACTAGTACAGTTCCTTTGTCTTTTTTTTTTAATAGACTTTAGAGAAGTTTTATTTTCATAGAAAAATTGGGCAGAAAGTACAGAGTTTCCATATATCCCCTACCCCTCCACACCCTCAGCCTCCCTCACTATGAGCATCCTCCACCAGAGTGGTAGTTTGTTACAACTGATGAACCTACTTTGACACATCACGATCATATAAAGTATGTGGTTAATTTAGGGTTCCCTCTTGGTGTTGTACATTGTACAGGTTTTGGCAAATGTACAGGGTTGAGCAAAAGTAGCTTTACAGTTGTAATACAATAAAATAATACAATCCTATCTAATAAAAGGGTAATATGCAAATTAACCTTCACTTCATCACAAAGATGGCAGCACCCATAGCGCTCAGTCCCCTCAGCTCCGCTGGAGTCCCCCAGTCATGGAGGGGCGGCCACTGAGAGCGGGCAGTGTGATGAGCCTGGCAGAATGCTGACTTCGTCACTGCGGCGACAAGGCAAGTGTCCTGCCCAGGGGACTGAGGGCCTCTGGGCAGCAAAGAGCCCCTGAGCAGCAGGCACGGAGCAGCCAGGCCCTGCAGAGAGCAGAGAACCATGGAGAGTGGGCCTAAGCTGTCAGGGCTCTCAGATTGGAGAGGGCTCCCTGAGGGCTCCCAGATTGGAGAGGGTGCAGGTCAGCATGAGGGACCCACCTCCCATGCACGAATCTCATGCACCAGGCCTCTAGTAATTAATAAATAATAATACAAGAATGTGTTTTGTTTACTCTCATAATAACATATGTCCACCATTTCAGTATCAAATACAATAGTTTTACTGACATAAAAATCGTCTTTTGTCCGCCTATTCATTTTTTTTTACTCTTCTATATTCCCTAGAAACCACTGATCTTTTTACTATCTCCATAGTTTTACTGTTCCCAGAATGTCATACAGTGGAAATCATAAAGAATACAGCTATTAAGAACTGAATTTTGTCCCCAAAATTCATGTGTTGAAATATTTTGTGTATGTGATATTTTATTATATTTACTAAAATATATTAAATAATTTTTCTATCATGTAAATAACTATCAGCACCTGAAAGCAGAATCACTAATGTGTTGAATCTTAACCCCCATTGTGATTGTATTTGGTGATAGGTTTTCACAGCTGTGGAGGCTGAAAGTCCAAGGTCAAGGTGTCAGAACTTTTGGTTTCTCCTGAGGCCTTCCTCCTTGGCTTGGAGAGGCAAATCTTCTTGCTGTGTTCTCACAGGACCTTTTCTCTGCTTGTGTACATCCCTAGAGTCTCTTTCTATTCTTATAAGGACACCAGCCAATATGGGTGAGTCCCACCCTTATGACCCCAATATGGCTGGTGTCCTTATAAGTGTTACCTTTGTGTCTTTAATGTTATATATAATGGAAGTATATTGGAGAGATCTGGAAAAAAAATCACATAATCCTATTTCTGTCTCATTACAAAGAGACAAGGGGGGATATGGGGTGAGAATAAGAGGCAAGGAGTGCTGAGAGAAGAAGCAGCACAGAAACTTGTTTGTCAGTTTAGAGGTTATTGCTGTAGTCCGGATGGCTTGCTATAAAATGATAGAATTAGAAATGAGGAGAAATGGCCATCTTATATAAAATAGAA
>NW_005871190.1:670385-677157 GCF_000147115.1 Myotis lucifugus | reverse complement strand
TATATAAAAGCTGATCACTTATAACCATTTTGTCCATATACACTAGAATTTCCCATTGAATAAGATATGTCATGTGAGAGAAAGAAAGCAATCAAAGTAATGAATGACTAATAGTGTTGTCTAAACAACTTGGCTATTTGCAGTACTGTAAAACAATGTCATAGGAGCAGGTTTAAGAATAAAAATCAAACATAATTTATTTAAGATTTGACCCACTTCTTAATTTTTACTGCTAGGTTGGTGTTACTTGGGAAACAGACTACAGACATAGTTGCTTATCATTACCAAGAATTAAAGAGTGCTTTATGCAATTTTAATTAAATGTTTATCATATCTATATACTAGTCTATACTAATAAAAGAGAAACATGGTAATTGGCGTACGACCGCTACCCTTCCCATTGGCTAATCAGCATATCTTATGCAAATTAACTGTCAGCCAAGATGGCGGCAGGCAGCCAGGCAGCTTGAAGCGGAACATAAGGCTTGCTTGCTCCAGTGACGGAGGAAGCCAAGGTTCCCCACCTGCTGCCGCCTGGCTCTGAGCTCCTGAAGCAACAGCTCCAAAAGATACAATGTTTCAATTATAGAAGCTAAAAGATGGCGGTTAATTTGCATATACCAGTTGCGAGGGAAGACTGAGGACAACATGGAGGCCAAGAGGTACAGAAGGGAGCTAAGTAGAGGCCTCGAGGACAGAAACGGAGCCAAGGCTGCAGAGGTGGGAGGTGGGAGGGCAAAGCCCAGCCACAGCGGCTGCGGCTGCAAGGAGGGGCAGCAGCTCGGAGGGGAATGGGGCAGCGCCTGGGAGCGGGGACGGGAAACCCGCCAAGGCACCTGGGAGCTGAGGGGAAACCCCGCCAAGGCACCTGGGAGCGGGAGGGGAAACCCGCCACGGCGCCCGGGAGCGGGAGGGGAAACCCGCCAAGGCGCCAGGGAGCTGAGGGGAAACCCGCCAAAGGGCCTGGGAGCTGAGGGGAACCCCGCCACAGCGCCTGGGAGCGGGAGGGAAACCCGCCACAGCACCTGGGAGCTGAGGGGAAACCCGCCAAAGGGCCTGGGAGCTGAGGGGAAACCCGCCAAAGTGCCTGGGAGCTGAGGGGAAACCGGCCACAGCGCCTGGGAGCTGAGGGGAAACCGGCCACAGCGCCTGGGAGCTGAGGGGAAACCCCCCAAGGCGCCTGGGAGCTGAGGGGAAACCCACCAAGGCACCTGGGAGCGGGAGGGGAAACTGGCCACAGCCCTGTCACAGGGACAGGCGTCCTCTGGAGCCAGGCCGCTCTGAACCTGTAGGCCCGTGCATAGGCCCAGAGCGGCTGAAGTCCAGAATGCCGGGCCTACGCTTGCAGGTGCCAAGCGGCCGGGGTTGGGGTGGGACATCCCCAGGACCCAGGCACTCCAAGCTGGCGCACACCCAAGCGGCCAGGAACGGGGCGGAACGTCCCCTGCAGCAAGTGAGCAGACAGCAGGGCCCTGCTTGCCACTGTCCGTGGCAGCGAGGGGTAAGCAGTCCCTTGCAGGGCCCCCACAGAGAGCAGACACCAGGGCCCTGCTTGCCCCTGCAGTGGCGAGCCAGAGAAAAGACAGCAGGGCGCTGCTTGCCCCTGACCCCAGCGGCGAAGGACAGGCAGTCCCCTACAGAGAGCAGACACCAGGGCCTATGGTGGCGTCAAGCAGGCAGGTCCGCAGAGAGCAGAGGACCATGGGGAGCACGTCTAAGCCGTCAGTAGGACATCCCCTGAGGGCTCCCAGATTGGAGAGGGTGCAGATCGGGCTGAGGGACCCCTCCTTCCCCGTGCACGAATTTCATGCACCGGGCCCCTAGTAGTATATATAAAAGCCTAATATGCAAATTGTCCCCACGGGAGTTTGACTGGGAGACTGGTCGCTCACTGACCACCAGCAGGTGGTGCAAAATGAAGGAAGGCCCCAGCCGGCAGCCAGAAGGAAGGCCCCGGCCAGCAGATCTGATCACCGGCCAGGCCTAGGGACCCTACTCGTACACGAATTTTCGTGCACCAGGACTCTAATTGGTTTATAATCTTGTAGACAGGACATGATCATATGAAGCAGCATCACCAAAAACAAGAATATATATGTTGTTGGCTGAATAAATGCTTATTCATAATAAATTTTCAAAACAGGGATTTTCAACAATGGTGCTTTTGACATGTGGGGCGGGATAAGTATTGCTGTGGGGGGCTGTCCTATGCATGATTGGATGTTAAGTAGCGTCTCTGACCTCCACTTTCTATATGCCAGAAGAACACTTCATTGTAGTTGTGACATCAAAATTACCTCCATTATACTTTTGATTTGCATTTCCCTGATAGCCAGTGAAGTTGAACAACTTTTCATATAATTATTCACCACTTGTAGGTCTTCTTGAGAGAAGTGTCTGTTCAGGTTCTCTACAATGAGATACCACCTCACACCTGTTAGAATGGCTGTTATTGCCATGATCGGTTTGGCTCTGTGGATAGAGTGTCTGCTTGGGGACTGAAGGGTCCCAGGTTTGATTCCGGTCAAGGGCATGTACCTTGATTGCGGGCACATCCCCAGTAGGGGGTGTGCAGGAGGCAGCTAATCGGTGTTTCTCTCTCATCGATGTTTCTGACTCTCTGTCCCTCTCCCTTCCTCTGTGTAAAAAATCAATAAAATATATTTTTTAAAAAAAGAATGGCTGTTATCAAAAAGACAAGTAATAACCAGGGTTGGGAGGTTGTGGAAAAAAAATGATATGCAAATTGTCCCCAAAGGAGTTTGACTGGGAGACTGATCGCTTGCTGACCACCAGGGGGCAGGGCAAAATGAAGTAAGGCCCCAGCTGGCAACCAGAAGGAAGGCCCCCGCCAGCAGCCGGAAGGCCCCGATCAGACCTGATCACCAGCCAGGCCTAGGGACCCTACTGGTGGGAATGTAAACTGGTACAGTCACTATGGAAAACAGTATGGAGATTCCTCAAAAAATTACAAATAGAGTTACCATATGATCCAGCAAACCCTCTTCTGGGAATCTACCTGAAAAATTTGAAAGCATTCATTTGCAACTATATATGCACCCTTATGTTCATTGCAGAATTATTCACAGTGGCCATGGAAACAACCAGTTTGTTTGTATCCTTCAATAGGTGATTAGACAAGGAAGATGACATGCACATATACAATGGAATACTACTCTGCCAGAAGAAAAGATGAAATACTGACATTTGTAATAACATAGATGGATCCTAAGAATATTATGCTAAGCGAAATAAGTCAGAAAAAGTCAAGAAGCATATGCTTTCACTCATATGTGGGGTATAAAACTGAAAGCAACAAATGAACAAACAAGAAAAACAAACAAACAAAAACTCATAGACACAGAAAACAGTATGGTGGTTACCAGAGGGAAGGGTTGAAGGGTAGTTAAGGGTGTAGGAAATCAAATATATGGTCACAAAAGAAGATATGAGTTTGGGTGGTGAACACACAATGTAATATACAGATGATGTATTATAGAATTATAGACTTGAAAACTATGTAGTTTTGTTAATCAATGTCACCCCAATAAATTTAATTAAAATAATAAAAAGTTATATCCAGTCATTAACAAATGCTCCAGAGTGGAGGTTAAAGTACCTTGCTTGAGAGTTGTTGCTCTATAGAAAGCATGGAATGACCTAAAGGTTATTATAAAACAATGTTTTTTAATTTGTGTTACAAGAAATTCTAAACGTTGAAGAACCACCATGGGAAGGAAGGAAACATTAACTGAGTAGACAGAATTTAAGTAGGACAACTAAGTATTAATTTTCTTTAAATGTCAGTCTTCTAAGTAAAATTTTACTTGAAGAAATTGTGAGAAATTGTACAAATTAAAAATTATATAATTTATTTTCTGTTCACAATCTAAGGAAGAACACATAAATTCAAACTAAACTATCTGAAATTTACCTAATATAGTAAAAGCAAAAATTAAATCTTTTTAGTTCCCCTTAATATTTCAAGTATTATGTCAGTACTTGAAAAGCCATAATGAAAGAAGAAATGCAAAATTTTCTTCTTTAATGATAAATATGAAAACATAATGGTAGTTATATAAATAGTATCATTAAATCAGAAGTTACATTTCACCAAAAAATATATCATAAATGAAAAATAGATATGGTTTTAGATGAGATATTTAAGACATAAAATATAGAGTGGCTAGAGATTTTGGTCATGATGAAAGAAACTACCAATGACAGAGGCTTTAAAAAAAAAGGAATATGCAATGAAATTTGAAATGAAAGCTTAGGATCTTCGTAAGCTTAGAAAAAAATCTAAAGGATAAGAAATCTTAAAACAGTGTATATGGCATTTTGGATACAGGTGGTGGGGAGAAGTAACGTGTGTATTTCCAGAGTTAATTTAGGAAAATAGATTTGATTAATACATGATTTTTTTGATACTGATATAAAGGCATTAAACAAAAGTAACAAAAACTAAAAGAAAGAATGTATTTACAAATCTGGTTATAAGAACTATGTGCTACCTCATCTCTGATCATAGGATATGATTTGTGGATTCATGTGGAAATAAGTGCAACTAGAAGCCATCTCTGTGGGACTCATCAGACATTGTGTACTGCCCTTTAGTACTCAGTACTGCTATAGTTGTCTAGTATCGTAGTATTATGTTAGCAATTCTAGAACTTACTATGTTTATGGACCAGATACTCCTTCAATGTTTTCTTTTATATCTAGGTTCTTCAAAATGCATTATTACTCACAAGTTTCTATTCTCCATATCCCAGCATCTGCTCTTCCATACTTCTACTTCAAGTATTGTGCTTATTTTATTCTATTTATCTCATCTTCGGACAAATCTATGTTGTCTGCCTTTTAAAGAATCCCTTGGGGAGGGGGGAGGATAGAGGGAAGAAGATAGATTTTTGTCCAGTGACTCTCTGACAAGTAGCAGAGCTCTCCAGCTACTCCCTAACTTTTCAACCTTGAGAGCGGCACCCACCCTAGCTTTATTCAGGTAAGTTCAGTGTGAAGGTCTGTATGGAGAAAAGTTTGGCTTATGTATATAGAATTCAAGAGACTGTGTGATAAGATTCAGACCTTTGAATAGGACAATAAAAGTGGGGACCACCTTTTTTATACATATGTATTAGTCAACCAAAATTCTATTAAGAAAAAAAAGATCTCTCATTTTCATCTTTACTGTACAGAAATCCTACTCAAAATTAACCTTCTCAAAAAGTTTTAATCATTTCCATCTTCCAAAAAGAATATTAGAAAATTAGTCACAATGTTACAAAATGGATTTTAAAAACAGCTTTATTGAGATAGAATTCATATATCATAAAATTTTGCCTTCTAAAGTGTTCTTAGAGGGCTTTTTTTATTTTTAGTATACTTACAATGTTTACAAACCACCATTATCTCATTTTAGTAGAATTTCTTCAATTGAAAAAGAAATCTCATGCACATTAGCAATCACTCCCCATTCCCCCTGCATTTCCTAGGAACTACTAATTTACTTTCTGTCCTTATGAATTTGCCTAATTTGGAAATATAATGGAAACATATAATGTGGACTTTTGTGACTGGCTTCTTTTACCCACCATAATGTTTTCAATTTTCACCCATGTTGTTGCATATATCAGAACTTTATTTTTTTCTTATTGCCAATTATATTTTACTAGAGGCCCAGTGAATGAATTCGTGCACTGGTGGGGTCTGGCCATCCCACCCCGGGGCCAATCGGGGCTGTAATGGCCAGGTGGAGGGGCCACGGGAGGTTGGCCAGCCAGCCCCACCCCTGATCAGACCGGTTGGCCATCCGCAGTGCACATCATAGGGACCAGTCATTCTGATCGTTCCGGTCATTCTGGTTGTTCTGGTCGCTTGGCTTTTATATATATACTAGAGGCCCGGTGCACAAAAATTTGTGCACTCGGGGGGTCCCTCAGCCTGGCCTGTGCCCTCTCGCAGTCTGGGACCCCTCGGGAGATAACAACCTGCTGGCTTAGGCCTGCTCCTGGGTGGCAGAGGGCAGGCCCAATCCCTAGGTGCAGCCCCCGGTCGGGCTCAGAGCAGGGCCGATTGGGGAGTTGGGGCGCCACCCCCTGTCATGCACAGAGCAGGGTGGATTGGGAGGTTACGATGCCACCCTCAGTCACCCTCAGGGTGGGGCCGATTGGGGGGTTGGGGCACCGCCCCCTATCACACTCAAGGCAGGGTCGATGGGGAGGTTGCGGCACCACCCCCTGTCACGCACAGAGCAGGGCCAATCAGGAGGTTGGGGCACTGCCCCCTGCACAGAGCAGGGCCCATCAGGGGGGTTGGGGCTCCGTACCCTGTCACGCAAAGAGCAGGGCCAATCAGGGGGTTGGGGAGCTCCCCCCTGTCATGCACAGAGCAGGGCCCTTCAGGGGGTTGGGGAGCTCCCCCCTGTCATGCACAGAGCAGGGCCCATCAGGGGGTTGGGGAGCTCCCCCGTCACTCACAGAGTAGGGCCGATAGAGGAGTTAGGGCACCGCCCCCTGTCACACACACAGCAGGGCAGATCAGGGGGTTGGGGCGCCGCCACTGTCACACTCAGGGCAGGGCCGATGGGGAGGTTATGGCTCTACCCCGTCACACACAAAGCAGGGCCATTGGGGGGGGGGGGTTTGGGGCGCCACCCCCCGTCACACACAGAGCAGGGTTGATCAGGGGGTTGGGGCGCCACCACTCTCACACTCAGGGCAGGGCCGATGGGGAGGTTATGGCTCTACCCTGTCACACACAGAGCAGGCCT
>NW_005871190.1:666953-670142 GCF_000147115.1 Myotis lucifugus | reverse complement strand
CTCCTTTTTTTCTTTCTTTTTTTATTCTGGGCCAAGGCCTCTGCTGCTGAAAGCCGGTATCTGGCTTGTTTCGGTTCTATAATCGAAACAATGTATAACTCCAGCTCTGAGATCCCGGCCAGCTGAAAGCTGGTTTCTGAGGTTTTGTTTAGCTTCTATATTTGTTAGAATGTTTCAAACTGCCAGCTCAGAGGCCGGCAAGTCAGGCGGGGAACGTTGGAGTCCTCCTTCACTGAAGCAAGCAAGCCTCATGTTCGCTTGAAGCTGCCTGGCTGCCGGCCGCCATCTTGGCTGACATTTAATTTGCATAAGGATATGCTGATTAGCCAATGGGAAGGGTAGCGGTCGTACGCTAATTACCATGTTTCTCTTTTATTAGTGTAGATAGACTAGAGGCCCGGTGCATGAAATTCATGCACTTGGGGGGAGAGCGGTCCCTCAGCCTGGCCTTTGCCCTCTTGCAGTCCAGGACCCCTCAGGGATGTCCAACTGACATTGTAGGCCCTCTTCCAGGAAGCGGGCCTAACCGATAGTCTGACATCTTTAGCGTTGCCATGGAGTGGAAGAGACTCCTGCCACTGCCCCTGTGCTTGCCAACCGTGAGCCCAGCTTCTTTCTGAGTGGTACTCCCCCTGTGGGAGCACACTGACCACCAGGGGGCAGCTGCTAGGTTGTGTCTGCCCCCTGGGGGTCAGTGCGTGTCATAGTGACCTGTCATTCCGCCGTTCGGTCATTTGCATATTAGCCTTTTATTATATAGTATTACTAGAGGCCCGGTGCAAGAAATTAGTGCATAGTGGCTTGTCCCTCAGCCTGGCCTGCAACCTCTCGCAATCTGGAACCCCTTGGATGGGGTCTCTAGGCCTGGCTGGTGATCAGGGCCAATCGGGGCTTGGGCCTCCCTCTGCAGGGCGATTGATTGCGGGGCCCCCAGATCGATTTCCCACAGAGGGAGGCCTTACCCACCTGGAGCAGCACTGCCAGCTGGGTGGCCTGGGCCTCCCTCTGTGGCCGCCGGGTGGGATGCCCCATCCACCTACCGCAGTGCTGCAGGCCAGGTGGCCTGGGGCTCCCTCTGCGGGGCGATCGCTGGCTGGCCCCGCACACCTGCCACAGCATCACTGGCTGGTGGACTGGGCCTCCCTCTGTGGGGTGATCGATTGCAGGGCTCTGCAATCGATCGCCCCGCAGAGAGAGGCCCCACTCACCCAGCCAGGGCTTCATGATTGATCGCCACACAAAGGTGGCCTGGGCCTCCCTCTGCAGGGCGATCATGGGGCGATGGTGGGGCCCCCTAACCAATCGCATTGCACCCACCTTGGGGGGCCTGGCACCAGTGCATGTCATAGCGTGGTCCTTCAGAAGGTCATCCGGATGGTTGTTCTGCTGTTTAGTCATTCGGTCGATTTGCATATTATGCTTTTAGTATTATAGATATGTATACAACTTATTTTGTTTATCCATTAATCAGTTAATAGATATTTTGGTTGTTTTCATGTATTATTGTTGTTAATAAGCTGCTATGAATATGTGTTCAAGTTTTTTAAGTGGAAGTATGTTTTTACCAATTTGAGGTATATGTTTAGGAATGGAATGGCTTAATTGTACATTAGCAGTATGTTTAACATTTTGAAGAACAGCCAAAGTGTTTTCCAAAGCTGCTGGACCATTTTACAAACACATCAGCAATGTAGTATAAGGATTCTATTTTCTCTATGTCCTTGCCAACATTTGTTATTGTTTGCCTTTTATATCGATCTTAGTGAGTGTAAAGTGGTATCTCATTGTGGTTTTGATTTGTACTTCCCTAATGACTAATGATTTTGAACTTTATTTCTGTGCTTATTGACCAATGGTAATTTTTAAAATAAATGTCTATTATTTGCTGATTTTTATATTGTGTTATTTTCTTTATCTTGTTGATTTGTTTGTGTATATGTGTGTAATTTTAGTATATACTAGTACATGTTTCTCATCAAATGTATAGTTTGCATGTATTTTTTTCCCATTCAGTAAGTTTTTTCATCTCTTGATTGAATTTTTGAAACAAAATTTTTTAATTTTTTATTTATTTTTATATGTTTTTATTGATTTTTAGAGAGAGAAGGGAGAGAGAGATAGAAACATTGATGAGAAAAATCAGTCAGCTGCCTCCTGCATGTCCCCTACTGGGGATGAAGCCTGAAACCTGGGCATGTGTACAACCAGAAATGAACAGGTGCATGGGGACCCCTTGGTGCATGGGGCGACACTCAACCAACTGAACTACACCAGGCTGGACCCCATTGATTTATTTTTTTGTTTGTGCTTATTATTAATAAAAGGCCACTAAGATTTACTCCTTTCATTTTCTCAAGAGTTCTTACAGTTTTAGCTCTTACACTTAAATCTAATTCAATTGAGTTAAATGTTTATATGATGTAAGATATGAATTCATATTTATTTCTTTGTATGTGAAATATAGTTGCTCTACTATCAACTTGAAAATATAGAATGTCAGAATTTTAAATAAAGCAAATGACTAAGATATATTGTTTTTGAATATTTGTATTATTAATGTTAACTTTCTTATCATTAAATATGTTTTAATGAGGATGGCAACATGAAATAGAATGTGGTCTCATGTATACTAATAAAAGAGAAAAATGCAAATTGGTGTCACTCTGCTACACCTACAAACCACGCCCACCAGCCAATCAGGAGCGAGTATGGAAATTAACCCAACTAAGATGGCGGTGGCCACAGAGCTGAGCTGGAGCAAGCAGGAAGCTTGGGTTTTCCCCGGCGATGGAGGAAGCCAAGCTTCCCACCCGCCCTGGCCAGCCTTGGCCTCCAGTCAAGGCTACTAAGTTTCAATTATAGAAGATAAATAAATCCCAGATACCTGCTTCCCTCTGCTCAAGGAGGCGTTGAAAAAAAAAAGAAAAAAAGGAGGGGCTGGGAGCTTGGGTCGCCAGGGGCCGTGGCCAGCCACCCCAGCGGGGACCCCCACTCTGAAGGGGCTGTGGCCAGCCTGAAAACAACCCTCAGCCCCTCACCCAGGCTGGGCCACACCCTCATGGGTGAGGGTCCCCACTAGGGGGCTTGGCCAGCCTGCAAACAGCCATCAGCCCCTCACCAGGCTGGCCAGGCACCCCAGTGGGGACCCCCACCCTGAAGGGGTTGTGGCCAGCTTGAAACAGCCCTCAG
>NW_005871190.1:637638-666292 GCF_000147115.1 Myotis lucifugus | reverse complement strand
GGGCCACTAGTATAATATATATCCTCAAAATTCTAATTAATTTCAAGTAAAAATAGTAGTTATATTTTAGGACACATAGAGATAGAGGTAACATGTTGTTTATGTATTCACTCAATTTAATGTATGTCCCACCTAATATATAGACACTATTAACACTTGGAGTGGGGGAAACGAGTTAAGTCGGCTCGCGTGAATTGCGCGTACTCCGCGGGAGCCGTCTTTAACTCGGTTCATATAGATTTGCGGTGGAGTGCGGGAAACGTGTAAACTCGGGCCGATTGTAACTGCGTATTACCAAATATTTGTTTGTAATCCACCCTTTTGGTGGATGGAACAAAACCAAAAGACAGAGCCATCTTATATTTTGGCGGGAAATTCACCCCACACCGGAGTGTTAAGTATATGTGGATATAGCATTGAACAAAACAGATAAAAATCCTTGTGTGGGAGATAGACAATAAATAAAATAAATAAGGGATAGAGCAATCTATGTGAATATCTGGAGTAGAGGGATTGCAAATTCAAAGATATCAAGATGGTTGCATTTCTGGGTTGTTTGAGGACCAATAAGAAAGGCCAGCCTGGCTAAAGTGGAGTGAATGAAAAAGTCATTAGGAGTTGAGATCTAAGAGGGGTTGGGAGCTCGATTATATTGAACATTGTGGGTAAAGGTTTTACTGAATATGAGAAGTGAAGTCCTTGAAGGTTTTTGAGAGCACCCTTCATATGATATTATTAATCTTTTAAATGATTACTTGGCATGCTGTGTTGAAAGCAGATTTAATGTTGGGATATGAAGTTTAATGTAAAAACTGAAAATAATAGAATTACCATAATGTGAATTATGGATGGAATAGCTATAGAATAATTGAAGATAGAATAAAGTCACTTAAAACAAGTATTATAACCCTAAAACTAAAAGGATAGTTATAAATAGCATTAATTTTCTTAGATTAAATTGAAAAATTAATTACACTATATTTACTTAAAAGTTATTACTTGAAATAGACTAGGTCTAACCAGATTTACTAAATCAGCATACTCAAGGTAGTGCCTGGATCTAATTTAGAAAATGTTCCACAGGTATTTTTTAGTTATTCAAAGTAAAAAACATCTATATAGTAGCATTTTCATGCCAGCATCATTTTAGAAACACATGTAAATTTTTATATAAATCTTTGAAAATTCTTTGCTACATTCAAGATCTTAAGATTTCTTTATCCCCTTTATCCACTGGCCTAAATGTCATATGACAATGGATAATGGATGATTTGCACCATGTGAATTCATGTTGATGCTTAGTGAACAACACTGTACTTACGAAATGCTCACAAACCATCTGCTGCATAATCTGTTTTCAGAATTTTGCCAAAGACACATGTCAAGCTTATTGACTTGAGTTTTAAAATCCCCCTACTTCTCATTTTGGAAAACTGCAATAATACCTGTCTTCATTCTTTTGGTACTTCCACTGCTTTCTGTGGTTTCTCTCATTGACTGTTTTTCAAAAAGTACATGTGTAAGAGTCATCTGTGCTTCTTATTTGTAGACATAAACTCTCTTGAAAATATTAAATTCTTTTCATGTATTTTTTCCTCAACCACTGCATCAATATTTGAGTAGAATTCATTTTTTTAAATGTTTCCCATTGTTTACAGTTTGATTCTGAAGATGGCAAAAGCAAATTAGAGAGAATCAGGAATATGTACTTGGTCACCAACTGATACTTCATTATTTCTTTATTCAATATGATCTATCTTGTTTTAATAAATGTATTTTGAAATTATTTTTAAAACTTTTTTTCCTTATAAATCTCAATCATTAGCTTCCATGACCTGTTGAGGAATGAAAAATTAATATTTTACTCTTTCCAATTTTCTCAAGTTATTCAAATTATGATATCGTAGAATTTAAATGTTAATGGTGGCTTTTCATATAAGAGTCCTTAGAGGAGCACAATTATCAACAAAACAGCATTTATTGTTGGTTATCAGATGCCAGGTATACATTTAGCATTTTAAGTGCATCATCTTATTTAATATTCATTAGATTGAAATCACTTTTGTTTGCCACATAAATTCCCCAGAATTGTGTAGTTATATGACATAAAGATATATTTACCTTGATTTTTAAAAAAATAGATTGACTTATTTTTAGCTCATGTTAGGTTCAGAGAAAAAGAAATGATGAACAAAAAGTACAGTTACCATATATCATTTCCCCTCCCCCTCTCCCCCTCCTGGTTTCCCTTGTTTATAACATCTTTCATTAGTGTATACATTTGTTACAATTGATGCATCACTATTGAATCATCATTATTAACTAAAGTTCATAGTTTGCGTTAGGGTGTATTCATTGTGCTGAACATTCTATGGGTTTTGGTAAATGTATGACATATATCCAGCATTACAATGCTATATAACATAGTTTCACTACCTTAAAATATCTTCTCTGTTCTACCAATTCATCTATCCACATCTCTTGAGATCCTGACAACCATTTATAGTTTTACTCTTTTCATAGTTTTGCCTTTTCCAGAATGTCATATTGGAATAACACAATATGTAGCATTTTCAGATTGGCTTCTTTCACTTAGCAATATGCATTTAAGATTCCTCCATGTCTTTCATGGCTTGATAACTATTTTTTTTTAGTGCTGAATAATATACCAATGTGTGGATGTGCAGTTTGTTTATCCATCTATCCATTGAAGGACATCTAGGTTGCTTCCAAGTTTTAGCAATTATAAATAAGGCTGCTATAAATATTCATCATGTGCAGGTTTTTGTGTGATGTAAGTTTTCTACTTTTGGGGTAAAATCAGGAGCACAGTTGTTGGATTTTATCATATGAACTAGAGGCCCAGTTCATGAATTTATGCACGGGTAGGGTCCCAAGGCGGGTGATTGGACCTCTGGGCAGTGGTGGGATGCCTTTGCCAGCCCGGGATCTGGATCCACCTGATGACATTAGTGCCAGTTGTCAGGAGCCACGTGGCAGCTGCTTTTATATCGTTTCTTCCTTGAGAAGCATCTAGGGAGGGGAAGTGGCCATGGTGCCCAAGGCCGACTTCCAGGAGGCTGGTGGCGCTGTTGGGATCCTTCCAGCAGCGCTGGTCCATCGGTGCTGGCCCATTGTCCAAAGACTGGACCTGCAGGACTACTGAGGGAGTGAGTGGCTGCTGCCGTGCTGGTGGGCCACCAGGACAGGTCTGTTAGTTGAGTGGCACTCCTGCTGTGGGAATGCACTGACCACCAGGGGACAGCTCCTGCTTTGAATGTCTGCCCCCTGGTGGTAAGTTTGCGTCATAGCAACTGGTCTATCGGTCATTCTGGTCATTCTGGTTGTTCTAGTCCTTCGGTCATAATGGTCGCTTAGGCTTTTATATATATATAGATAGGTTTAGTTTCACAAGAAACTACCAAAGTGTCTTCCAAAGTGGTTATACCCTTTTTTTCATCCCCACCACCAATAAATGAGTTTATGTTGCTCCATATCTTTGACAGTATTTCGTTATTTTTGTGTTAAGGATTTTTACTATTCTAATATCTGTGTAGTGGTGTCTCATTTTGTTTTAATTTTGAATCCTCTAATGAAATACAATGTTAAATATCTTCTTAGATGCTTATTTGCCATTTGTATATCTTCTTTGGTGAAATGTCTGTTCAAACTTTTAAAAATATATATTTTTTATTGATTTCAGAGAAGGGAGAGGGAGATAGAAACATCAATGATGAGAAAGAATCATTGATTTGCTGCCTCCTGCATGCCTCCTACTGAAAATTGAACCCACAATCCAGGCATGTGCCCTGACCAGGAATCTAATGTGACCTCCTGATTCATTAGTCAACACTCAACCACTGAGCAATACTGGCTAGGCAGTTCAGAAATTTTACCCATATTTTAATTAGTTTATTTTCTTATTAGTGAGTTTTCTTCATTGAGTTTTAAAAGTTCTTTGCATTGGTCTTTCAGATACTAGGTACTCTTCTACACACTTTACATATACTCAGTCACTTGAAGTTTTAATATTTTATTAACATTTACCAATATAAATTTAGAATCACATTAATAACTATGGTGTCTTTACTCTTCACAATATATCCTGTCAATTATTAGAGATGATTTTTGTCATTGTCTCATGTACATTTTTTTTTCACAATTAAAGCAAATTCTTTATATTGAAATCACCGGGGAAGCATGCTAAATGAAAATTTTGAATTAAGGAATACTTTCAAAGAAATATACTTGTGTAATTAGTGTAAAAACTTCTTACAAAGCAGCAACCATTATTAAATCAACAAATATTTTTAATGATCTTATAAAAGTGAGACACTAGATTATTAAGTACAAATTTTTCTTCTTTCAGAAACCTGAGGCTTTCTGAAGACATGCAACTATCTTGTAGATCTCATAGGTATTCCTTTCTTTAAAAATGGCTTCACGTTGGAAATGCTGAGAAACATTTTTCCCTCAGATAAAATTATATCCTATTAGTCTACTTTATTTCTCATAGCAATCTCAAAGATACTTTTCAACCTAAAGCCAACCAGAAATTTCATAAATTGTATACTCATTGTCTATGAAATAAATTTTCTCAAATATAGTGTTTTCTATGGAAGAAAATAGCCTATGATAAAAGCAGTTGTTAACTCTAAAGCAAGAGAAAAAATATTTAAAATAAGTTATATATTTATTTATTTTGAATCATAATTTCATTTCTTTTTTAAATTTTATTTATTGATTAATGTATTACTTATGTGTCCTTATCTCCCCACTGCCCCCCACCCCCACCTCCCACTCATGCCCTCACCCCCCCGTGGTCTGTGTCCTTTGGTTAGGCTTATATGCATGCATACACGTCCTTTGGTTGATCCCTCCCCTTTATCCCCACCCTCCCCTACCTTCCCTCTGAGGTTTGATAGTCTGAAAGATGCTTCTCTATCTCTGGATCTACTTTTGTTCATCAGTTTATGTTGTTCATTATATTTCATAAATGAGTGAGATCATGTGATATTTATCTTTCTTCGACTGGATTATTTCGCTTAGCATAAGGCTCTCCCGATCCATCCATGTTGTTGCAAATGGTATGAATTCCTTCTTTTTTACTGCAGCGTAATATTCCATTGTGTATATGTACCACAGTTTTCTAATACACTCATCTGCTGATGGTCACTTTGGCTGTTTCCAAATCTTAGCTATGGTAAATTATGCTGCTATGAACATAGGGGTGTATATATCCTTTCTGATTGGTGTTTCTAGTTTCTCAGGTTATATTACTAGAAGTGGGATCACTGGATCAAATGGGAGTTCCATTTTTAGTTTTTTGAGGAACTCCATACTGTTCTCCCCAGTGGCTGCGCCAGTCAGCATTCCCACCAGCAGTGCATGAGTTCCTTTTTCTCCGCATCTTCACCAGCACTTGTCATTTGTTGATTTGTTGATGATAGCCATTCTGACAGGTGTGAGATGGTACTGCATTGTCGTTTTGATTTGCATTTCTCGGATGATTAGTGACTTTGAGCATGTTTTCATATGTCTCTTGGCCTTCCTTATGTCCTCTTTTGAAAAGTATCTATTTAGATCTACTGCCCATTTTTTGATTGGGTTGTTTATCTTCCTTTTATTGAGTTGTATGAGTTCCCTGTAAATATTGGAGATTAAACCCTTATCGGACATAACATTGGCAAATATGTTCTCCCATGCAGTGGGCTTTCTTGTTTTGTTGATGGTTTCTCTTGCTGTGCAGAAGTTTTTTATTTTGATGTAGTCCAATTTGTTTATTTTTTCTTTAGTTTCCATTGCCCTAGGAGCTGTATTGGTGAAGATATTGCTTTGGCATATGGCATATGTCTGAGATTTCGCTGCCTGTGGATTCCTCTAATATTTTCATGGTTTCCCATCTTATATTTAAGTCCTTTATCCATTTTGAATTTATTTTTGTGTATGGTGTAAGTTGGTGGTCTAGTTTCATTTTTTGCATGTATCTGTCCAATTTTCCCAACACCATTTATTGAAGAGACTGTCTTGATTCCATTGTATATTCTTGTATCCTTTGTCAAATATTAATTGAGCATAGTGGTTTTGGTCAATTTCTGGGTTCTCTATTCTATTCCATTGGTCTAAATGTCTGTTCTTGTGCCAGTACTAGGCAGTTTTGAGAAGAGTTGCTTTGTAATACAGCTTGATATCTGGTATTGTGAGCCCTCCTACTTTGTTCTTCTTTCTCAGGATTGCTGCAGCTATATGGGGTCTTTTTTTATTCCATATGAGTCTTTGTAGAGTTCATTCTAGGTCTGTGAAATATGCCGTTGGTATTTTAATGGGGAGTGTATTGAATCTATAGATTGCTTTTGGTAGTATGGACATTTTAATGATGTTGAATCTACCAATCCATGAACACGCTATGTTCTTCCATCTTTTTATGTCTTCCTCTATCTCTTTTTTCAGTGTCCTGTTGTTTTCTGAGTACAGGTCTTTTACCTCCTTAGTTAAGTTTATTCCTAGGTATCTTAATTTTTTTGGTGTGATGGTAAATGGGATTGTTTTTTGTTTCTCTTTCTGTAAGTTCACTATTGGTGTATAAAAATGCCATAGATTTTGTGGTGTTACTTTTGTATCCTGCTACATTGCTGAATCCATTTATTAAGTCTTATAATTTTTTAATTGCAACTTTAGAGTTTTCTATGAACAGTGTCATGTGATCTGTGAATAATGACAGTTTTACGCCTTCTTTTCCAATATGGATGCCTTTTATTTCTTCTTCTTGTCTAATTGCTATGGCTAGCACTTCCAGAACTTTGTCAAACAGGAGTGGTGAAAGTGGGCATCCCTGTCTCGTTCCCGTTCTTAGGTGAAATGGTTTTAGTTTTTGCCCATAGAGTATGATGTTGGCTGTCGGTTTGTCATATAAGGCTTTTATTATGTTGAGATATGATCCCTCTATTACCATTTTGCTGAGGGATTTTATCAAGAAAAGGTGTTGGATTTTGTCAAATGCTTTTTCTGCATCAATTGATATGAGTATGTGATTTTTATCTCTCAATTTGTTTTTGTGATGTATTATTTTTGTTGATTGTTAAAACTAGTATATAAGGCTCACTTAATAAAATCAATAGAAATTATACTAAATAATTATCTGAACTTAATGTTAATCATTCCTTTTAACAGCTTTTAAAAAATATCTCCAGGAGTAACATTTTTACTCATATATGCAGTAAGTTTGTAAAGTCGATAAGGAAAAATGCCACTTTATTTAAATGATTATTGTAAATATTCTAGCCATGATTAAATGGTAAAATGTAAAGTATTTGCCTAAATAAAAGTTGTCTGTTTTTTTTTCACCTCCTTCAGTACAGTAACATGAGATTTAGCAGAAAGAAACTGGAGTACAATTATCAAAATAGAGTTAAAATTGACTCTCCTAGTACAATTTTAGTATTCATTGGTAGATAGACCCTTGATTTCCAACTTCCTTTTTGCCATTTCTATATTGACAACTCTTATTTCCTGACTTCAGACATATACAGAGTAGGGCAAAAGTAGACTTACAGTTGTATGAGACACAGTTTATTCTTGTATCACTATTTATTAATTATTGTATTATTTTCATATGAACAACTGTAAATCTACCTTTGACACTCCCTGGACCCTAAACTCCAGACTCGTACCTTCTAGGGCTATGAAATCTCTTGTTGGACTTTCACTGGTAAATTAAACTGAACTTTATTTCTCTTCTTCCATCTAACTCCAGTTTGTTTCTATTCCAGCCAACTTCATTTCCACCTTCCACTTTCATCATCACGCTCAACAAACAACCCATGAGAATTTTTTTGCTATGCTCAAATTATATCTGGAATCTGCCCAATTATCAACTTTCAATTTTGCTTCCTAACAATTCATCAACCAGAGGTGTCCCAGGTGACATTTTTTATATTGAGTGTTATGTCATCATGCTGCTTAAAATTTTCTAATAGGTATCTGTGGCAACTGGGATGTATTATGGTTTACAGATTCTCATAGGATATGGCCCTGTACCTTTAATTTTCTAACAGTCATTCTCTTGCTCAGTGAACTATGTACTAGTTTTTTTTTTTTCAAAATGCCATTTATATCAAGCTCATTCCTGTGTCAAGGCTCTTTCATATGCTTCCATCATCAAAGCAGTGTTTCCAGCCATATTTTTTGATAATGGAAACTGGATACCCTATGAATTGAGAAGAGAAGAATTTACAATTGAGAACAAGTTTCATAAAATGATACATGTTATAAAATTATACAAATTTTATAATATTCATCTACTTTCACTTATCATTGGACTATATTTGTATCTTTGTGTACTATTCCTAGAAATCCAAAAGTTTGTTTTACATTTTTTAAACTTAGGAAAGTCTATCTTGTGCCAGATTATTTGTAATACTTACCTAAATTTAGATAAATTTTGGGATACTTAAAACATAATTTTACTTATATATTTCTTGTCATTCTTTTAGATTCTGAAAATAACATGTACCTTAATTTTAAATGTATGATTATTAGAAGTAGTAAAAGAAATATTCTATTATAAGTTTAATAGACAATTTACTTATTCCATTACTTTTGATAGACATTTGATGGGCATTTCTAACTAGCTCATATTATATGAAATCAATGCCACTTAGTAAATTAGTCTTTTTATTCTTTTTAAATGTATACTCTTCTAATAACAAATAAGTGGAGGAAATGATGATTAAATGCTTATCTGAGACATCTGAAATTATCATCTTTGCCATCCTCTCTGAATAGTTAGGTTTAACACATTTAGGTCGTGAACATTATGTTATCATCATCCTTAATGTATTCTGAATATCTCCTCCAGAATAAGACTCCTCATGGATGCCTGCTTTAAGGCACTTCTCACCATGATTAAATGTAATCCCCTGAGTGATTATATGTGAGTAATTCAGAAAATTGCACCATGCCTTGTATTTTAAAACCACATGTTGAAATCCAATATGAATTTCATCGTATTAGAGCCAGTGTACTAGATCTACCTTAGTGATAACCCTGAGAAGTATAGATACAGTGAGAAATTTACAGTTATTTCTTATACTTTTCAGTGCCAGGCAAATAGAAAACCCTCTTAGAAACTTAAATATGTTTGAATTATGTATCCAGATATTTGACAAGAAACAGAATTAAATATGGAATTTACAAACATATATATACAAGCATATGTAATTTACAAGCATATATAAGTACTGTATAAATATATGTTACTGGCACCAAATTAACTAACAAACTAATGTGTATATATACTTAGATAACTGTATATACATGTGTGTATATTTGCATATTAAAGTAGTTCTGTGATTGATGTTTTATGGGTATGTCATTCTAGAATGAAATATCAATGTTTAATAAAATGGTTGTTAAATATATTTTTTCATCATAATCTGATATATTTGTATCTTTTCCCCTATCTAGTAGTATTCCTTTGAAAAATAGTTTCTCTGAGTTTTAAAAACTCCATTTGTAAAAGCTATTATTTATTTCTTTAATATTATCATTATGTAGAATAACCTATCTCATCATGCAGTTGGGCTGAATATGGATAAACTCTGATGATGTGTCCAGTTCACAAAGATTTAAACTAGAAAAGTATTTCAACTAGAAGCTGTGAGCCATGCAGTGTTGGAAAAGACAACCTACCAGGGACCCATTTTTGTAACTGAAGTGTTATTGGAACATAGCCACACTCCACATTATTCATGTATTGTCTATAGCTGCTTTTGCATTACAATAGCTGAATTACTAGTTGCACAAAAATTCTATAGCCTTGTTATCTAACCCCATACAGAAAAAGTTTGCCATAATGTAATATATTAACATTATATTTTAATAATTGTCGAATTATGTGGGATTTTTTGTACTTCATGTATAACATTAGCTGTTTTAAATTTTGATGTGATTTTAATTATATAGATGTGTTCTTGACAGGTTTTATATTAAATATTACCTCATACTTCAAAATAAATGTAAGCCCTTAAAATTCTAGTTATTGACAGCTTAAAATGTTACACACAGTTCTATCAATGTATAGAATATGGAGGATAAGATTTTGCTTTGACATTAAATTTAATTTTTAGGTGTATATCTTACAGTATTCACTTCAGGAAAGTGTTTAGTAGAGCAAACTGACCATTTCAAGTTCAGAAAACATGACTGGTTGAAATGATTTTTGGGTATCTCCTAAGTTTTTTTTTTCTTTTACTTTAGTAGTTAATTACATGTTTCATTGGTTCTTAGATATATATCAACCCACAAGGATATATAGCAATTATACAGCAATTGTGATTACATCACATCAGTGCTTTTAAGTATTTTTTAAAATTTTAAACAGACTTATAAGCTATCTATTTGTACAACATATTTTTAAATCATTAAACAATGTGTGATAATATTTTAAATATTTGAGCAAGTTATAGTAAAAATCTTGCCAGAAATAAAATTAGCTAGCATAGGATTTAAACTAATAAAGAATAACAAAAAGGACATTGTCTTTAGAATCTGTAAAATAAAGATCTCATATTAAAGTTGTATTAAATATTTATTAATAATTCATATCTTTTGGGATAATATATTTTTTAAAAATCAGTAACTGAGACTATCAAATCTCAGAGGGAAGGTGGGTGTGGGTGGGTGTGAAAATACCAACAAAGAACTTGTATGCATGTATGTATAACTCACGGACACAGAGACACAGACAGTAATAGGGTGTTGAAGGCCTGAGACTATCAAATCTCAGAGAGGGGAAGTGGGGATTTGAAGGGGTCAATGGGGGGAAAAGGAGACATGTAATACTTTCAACAATGAAGATGTTTAAAATTCAGTAATTAAAATAGAATTACAAATAACCTTAGTGCTAACATGAAAAATAATTGGATTAAATAGATTTAGTAAGAAAAAATGAAAAAGAATGCATATCTCAAGATGAATGAAACCATATATTTTGTACACATTATGCTAAAGTTTTAGCAAAGAGAATAAAAGTGCTCTAAAGTATATTACCTTCTTTAAAAATTATTTCTATAGTTCCATTTCTAGCTCAAAGAATCTTCCTTAGGTAATACAGGAAGATAGAACAAAAACGTTTAGTGTTTAAAGGTCAATAATGATTCAAACAATGTCCCTATAATTTTCCAACAAGATTTGGCAAAATGTTTTATGATATTTTATTCAATAAAATTTAATCTGAAATTTGTCTCAGTATGTATCAACCATCAATTAATTTGGTAGTATCATAAAATCCCAGATATGTACTATATTGAAGTACTAAAATATGATAGTCATAAATGTCAATTCTAGTTATAATATCTTAACAAATATTAGTCATTCCTATGGAGGCTGGGAAAATTATCTTAGTTTTTGATATATTTTTATTTATTTTTAGAGAGAAAGGAAGGGAGAGGGAGAGAAAAGGAGAAACATTGATGTGAGAGCAGAACACTGGCCAGCTGCCTCCTGCACACCCCTAATCTGGGATCAACCCTGCACCCCGCGCATGTGCCCTGGGCGGGAATCGAACCAGCAACCTTTTGGTGCACAGGATGATGCTCAACTGAGCCACACTGACCAGGGCTGGGAAAATTATTTTAAAAGCTCAACTTGAGCCTTAACCAGTTTGGCTCAATGGATAGAGCGTTGGCCTGCAGACTCAAGGGTCCCAGGTTCGATGCCGATCAAGGGCATGTACCTTGGTTGCGGGCACATCCCCAGTGCAGGAGGCAGCTGATCGATGTTTCTCTCTCATCGATGTTTCTAACTCTCTATCCTTCTCCCTTCCTCTCTGTAAAAAATCAATAAAATATATTTTAAAAAAAAAAGCTCAACTTGAATATATAGGTTAAAAAGGTCTATGGTATTTTCAAAACAATATCTATAAGTAACAATGTAAACAACAATAACAAAAGTCTATATGATCATCAACTTTAAATTTGGAGGTCTGTATTATAATGATTTTGAAGGAGATAATAATTATACATTAATAGAGGCTTTTAATTTAGTGGCAAACCTCAATGGAGAAAGGAGAAAGATTAGAAAATAAACTAATTGTAAAATATCTTATGGAGTGATTCAAAACCCCTTCTAATTATTAACACTTTTTAAATGCGGTCAAGGATCATGGGATTCACAAGCATTGAGAGGTTAGAAATATGTTAGCATATGTAGACCTTATGTTTCAGAGAAAGGGGGATATGGCTGCAATTGCTGCTCCATAAATAGCTATCGTCTTCCTCTAATTCCTGGGGGAAACTATGATTCTGTCAGAGGAAACAGCACATTCTACTTACTATGATATAATGGATAAGTAAGTAAATAAGTGTTGTAAATATTAGTAATAAACTGACACTGAAATAAACAAATTTGACACTGACTAAATAACCATCAAGGAAATGAATTTTTTCTTCTGTAGCTTAAATTAAAGCAAATTTTCCATGAAAAAAAAGTTTATAAGAAGAAATTACATTCTAATTTTTTATCTAACCCAAGCTGTTAGAGAATAAATAAATACTAATTCCTAGTTAATATCTGAATTAGCTGCAAAGGAATTTAAGCATGGTTTCCACTTTACAAAAGAAATCATTATGCTCATCAATAAAATAAAAAGTAGTAGTATATGAATTCAACTATAGATTCATGTGAAAAAAACATAAGAATAAGAAAAACCTTTTTTTAAAAATGTGCTAACATTCATTATTATATCAGGAAAATGTCATATGTCACAGCTGTAGAATTAGGAAAAGAACATCACTGGGAACTTAGTAAAGGATGGTAACTAATGTATATAGTATGATTCTCTTATATTTATGCATCTGATAAATTCTTTAAACACTGGATTATATGAGTAATAATTCATATTTCACTTGGGAAAACTGAGGCCCACAAGAAGTTACACAACTTGCCACCTGTACACAAATATCTGTGGTTGGTTAAAGCCATAGGTGCCAGAGTCTCAAGCCCTTTCCAATTTTTCTTGAGAAAAATCCCCTGGTCAGTGTATCTGGCCGTCCCACACAGTGGGACTTTCTCCAGGTCATCTGCTTATGAAACACTTAGACAATTTATTGCCAGTGTTGAATTTAGGTGGAAATATTATAAATATCACCTAAGCTATGCTAACATTTCCTTTATTCTTATATAAAGTTAGAAATGTGTGAAAAGTTAGAAAAGAGTGATAATAGAGTAACAGATAAGAATGTCAGAAGTAAGTTACATTCACAGAATTCTCAAAAAAGTAGATTGCAACACCATCAATTCAGGAAAGTGAAATCTTGGCATCTCTCAAGAATGATAGGATGCATGGCTTGATTTGGATCTCAGGACGAGACAGAATATAAGCCTGTTTAAATGTTCGTTGATACATCAAGTGACTTTAGAGATCCTCAAGCAAGGAAAACACTTTTCCTTATATTTCTTTCCATTTCAAATATTAGAATACACACACACACACACACACACACACACACAGAGCAAGTATTGGTAGAACATATATCACATTTCCTTAGTTGTCTGAGTAAAATCAATTAGCACTAAATCATGCTTAAAGAATTGGAAGAGCTCCAAAATACAAACATTCGTAAAAATCAGAATGACAGATACCCATGTTAGCAAAGGCAGTTGTTAATTAGTTAATTTTCAGCTAGATTAACTGTTAGCAATGCCATTTTTTACTCATTAAATAAAATGAAGGAACTTTTTTCAAAGTATTTGCCTAAATTTGAAAAAAACATTCTAGGGCTAATCACTCAGATAAGAGCTTCTGAACAACCCAGTGATAAAGTGTGTTTGTTTTTCACAAAACTTTTATTTTCTGCAAAATAGGATACTATAAAATAATTTGTGTCACCAATTCTAATCCAGGTAATCTCAATTAAACTTAATAGCATAATTGTTTAGTTTAATAAGCGTATGGATTTGTAAATAGAATTTCATTTTTGATTTTCTGAGCATTCTGCAGCACTCAAAGATGCTGGGTCTACTGGTATAAGTAGAGCACAGTATTAACATGGAACTGTTTTTCTTTGATTTCTGCACATTTTAGTTATTTTATATCACCTGCCTGTCCAAAAAGAGAAGAGTGACAAAATTGTAAAAGTTTGTTACAAGTAATCATAATTTAACAATTAAAAAACAACAAAATGAGAAAATTTGAATTTAATAAGGTGTAACTTGGAATTTATAAACTCAATGATTATGAAACAAGATACAAATATGAGCTACATTTTTATCAGAAGATGGCAAAATGTGCACCTCCTGGCACCCCTTTAGCCCCTCCTGGCACCCGATAAATAGTCATACTTTAAGATTACAAACAACCAAACCTATCTGCTGGCATCACTGCTTTGGGGAAATGAAACCCATGGGTTTCCATCTGAAATCTTTGAAAATTGGTATGTTTTAGTAAATTTTGTGGAAATCCTAATCCTAGTAAAAATCTCTAATGCCTGTGCATTTTGGTTGATATGCTATAGAACACATTCTGCAATTAGCCTAATTACAAAATTTCTCAAGACATATTTTTCTACCTAAAAACTTTCATGTATATTTTCTGGATTCTAGCAGGGCATTTTGCCTGTTTGTTTTGTTTTCCTTTCATTGTTTTTATATCATTTCATCACATCTTATTGGATCCAAATCCTCTTTCAATGTATTACCAGATCATCCTCCCTCTGCTACTTTTCCTCCCCAAAAAGCTTTAAGCTCAGGTCTCTCAGACAGATTTAATATCCTTATGAAAGCCTTTGTTGAAAGATTATGGTAAAACTTGCTTGTGGCAATTTTTGTTCCTCTAGCATTTATCATCTCCTACCCCCAGGCCACAACACATATCATCACCTTTCTCTACTTCATGTTTCTCTTTTTAATTTATTTTGTTTTGTTTTGCTTGCCCACTGATTTTCAATCTCCTGTTCTATTGCATACCCTCCAGCCTGCTGCCTATCTCAATATACTCTATTTCCCTGCTGTCTATTCCTCTATGAATTGAGTGGAGCAGTATGACTTTGAAACCTGGCAGCACAGTTAAAAAATTCCACAGACAACTAAAATTTGGTATTTACAAATTGTAAATAATTATTTATTTTCTATAACTATGTATAAATATATATAAACACAAGATATATCTATATAAACACAAATGATATATATCAGTATATACACATATACATACATACATATATACATATATTTACAGATACCTTGGACACACACACATACACAGTTGTAAATGAAAACCCAGAAAGAATTTTCACATCTCCCAAGTGGCAGAAGTAGTCAAAAGAGCACAATGACAGTTCAAGAGTTACTGTAATCAATTAGTTCATTTTTTACAGTAGTTTCAATATTGATATAGAGATTGCTTCTAAATTACCTTAGATAATACTATACTAACTGAGGAAAGCTATTCAAAGTGCTGGATATAGTAAACATTGAATTACTATTTGCATTCATTTTTTTTAATCTTTATTGTTCAGATTATTACAGATGTTACTCTTTTTTCCCCCCATAGCTCCCCTCCACCCGTTCCCACCCCACTCCAGGCCTTCCCTCCCCCACTACTGAACTCGTCCATAACTATTTGCATTCTTATAATAGCTCAATTTTGGCTTTGAATCAAAATTAATTTGCATGCTAATGAAGATGGAATTAATTAGATATAAAAATGTAGAGTGTTTATGGATATTTGTCTAATTAAATTTAATCTTTTAACTTAACTGAATTAGGTACAAACAAAAATTATTCACTATAAAGCAGTTTGGTTCATATTTGGTAGATATGTAAATTATTATAATTATTTATTATCTGTTATAAAAATCATACACATTTGTTTAGACATCTCTGATTTTAGAATGTAAACTTATGAGGTCATAATACTTTTTATTCTAGCAACAACAAACAATAACATAGTCAATCACCTTGCTAGAGGCATTTATGAAATTTCATGAAACTTTTTGAAATCTCAAAAGTTTTATGAAAACATAACATAACTTCAAAAAATTGTTTATAAAACTTTTACTTGACATATTAGACAAATATAATTATTTCAGTGTTTATTAAGATGTTTATTGAGTCAACTAACAAAACAGAGTATGCTTAAAAGCCTTACTATTCCACCCATATTAAAATGAGTATACCAATGTATAATCACTATATTGTAAACTTAAAATTTATATAATATTTTATGTCACTGTAATTGAAAAATAAAATTAAAAATTAA
Organism: Myotis lucifugus; assembly: GCF_000147115.1. NCBI lineage: Eukaryota > Metazoa > Chordata > Mammalia > Chiroptera > Vespertilionidae > Myotis > Myotis lucifugus. The sequence continues at coordinate 650,034 of NW_005871190.1, read as the reverse complement.
ATAAGTAGCTAGTTATTTGGTTATATTAACATTTTGGGGGGAGACAGTGAATTGCAGTAAAAGATTGAGATAATACTGGCTTATTTAGAAATATAATGTAAAATTCTTAGTATTATATATTCCAGTCTTCACTGGACATAAACAGAAGGAGGACACTGGGAAATTAAGCAGACAGCCAAACCTTAGCTATTTTTCATGATGAAAACTCAAAACCACATAACAGTTAAGAACCAAGTTTGGTAGATAATTGCTTACATTCAATTTTCCTTGCCATTTTACAAGCCATATATTTTTTGGCTAAGCTACACAAGCTCTCTGAGTTGATTTTCCTCATTTGTAAAATGAAAATGCTAATAATGATAACTATATAAATATTAGGTGAGGATAATTAAATCCTGTATATAAATGAATTAGTTAATATAATTCAATTCTGTCATAATACGGGGGAAGCTGTAAGGTTATAAAACATGTAAGATTTGCCTACAAAGTCACTGTTCTCAAATCTGCCTGATAGTGGCACAAGAACAGACATATAGACCAATGGAACAGATCAGAGAACCCAGAAATCAAACCAAGCCATTATGCTCTATTAATATTTGACAAAGGAAGCAAGAGCATACAATGGAGTGAAGACAGTCTCTTCAATAAACAGTGTGGGAAAAATTGGACAGAACATATTTGCCAATGATATATCTGATAAGGGTCTAATCTCAAAATTTTAGCCGAAACCGGTTTGGCTCAGTGGATAGAGCGTCGGCCTGCGGACCGAAGGGTCCCAGGTTCGATTCCCGTCAAGGGCGTGTACCTGGGTTGCGGGCACATCCCCAGTATGTGATTGATGTTTCTCTCTCATCAATGTTTCTAACTCTCTATCTCTCTCCCTTCCTCTCTGTAAAAAATCAATAAAATATATTAAAAAAAAATTTTATAGGAAACTCATACAACTTAACAAAGGGAAGATAAACAACCCAATCAAAAAAATGGGCAAAGGACCTAAATAGACACTTTTCAAAAGAAGACATACAAAAGGCCAAGAGACATATGAAAACATGCTCAAATTCACTAATCATCCCAGAAATGCAAATCAAAATGACCATGAGGTACTATCTCACACCTGTCAGAATGGCTATATCAACAAATCAACAAACAACAAGTGCTGGCGAGGATGCAGAGAAAAAGGAACCCTCATGCACTGCTGGTGGGAATGCAGACTGGTGTAGCCACTGTGAAAAACAGTATGGCATTTCCTCAAAAAATTAAAAATGGAACTTCCATTTGACTCAGTGATCCTACTTCTAGGAATATATCCCAAGAAAACAGAAACACCAATCAGAAAGGATATATGCACCTCTGTGTTCATAGCACAATTTACAATAGCTAAGATTTGGAAACAGCCTAAATGCCCATCAGCAGATGAGTGGATTAGAAAACTGTGGTACATCTACACATGGAATACTATGCTGCTATAAAAAAGAAGGAACTCTTACCATTTGCAACGGCATGGATGGAACTGGAGAGCATTATGTTAAGTGAAATAAGTCAGTTGGAGAAAGATGAATATCACATGATCTCACTCATTTGTGGAATATAATGAACAACATAAAACTGATGAACAAAAATAGAATCAGAGTCATAGAAGCATCGAACAGACTATTCAACCTATGAGGGAAGGCAGAGGGTGAGGGGGTAAGAGATCAACCAAAGAACTTGTATGCATGCATATGAGCATAACCAATGGACAAAGATGGAGTGGGGGGAGAACGGGGTGAGGGCATGTGCTGGGGGGTGGGGGCAGCTGGGGAGAGGTCAATGGGGGAAAAAGAAGACTTATGTAATACTTTAAACAATGAAGAATTTAAATTAAAAAAATAAAAATAAAAAACCTTTAGCTAGTCATCAGGGATCACACAAATTGGCAGATAAGCAGTGTGTTTGAGTTTGCCTAATTTGTTATCATAGTAGTAAAGAATATTGACAAAAGAGAAAAAAAAGAAAAAAATTAATTTGAAAAGACTGTTTCATGATTTAAACTCTAGCATATATTCTGTTTTATTGTGTATTCTTTTCGACAAGTTATACTCACATATGATAGTTGAGACTTGATTGCTGTTAGCATCATTGGGTGTGCACGTGCACTTCCATACACATAGACCTTAAGTGTATATAAAATGGACAACATATACACATAAATGAGGACAGATATATATATACTAGAGGTCCAGTGCACAAAATTTCTGCACTAGGGGGGTGTCCTCAGCCCAGCCTGCACCCTCTCCAATCTGGGACCCTTTGGGAGATGTCCGACTGCCGGTTTAGGTCTGATCCCACAGGGCTCATGCCTAAACCGGCAGTCGGACATCCCTCTCACAATTCAGGACTGCTGGCTCCTAACTGCTCGCCTGCCTGCCTGCCAGCCTGATCACCCCCTACTGCCTGCCTGCCAGCCTGATCACCCCCTAATTGCTCCCCTGCCAGCCTGATCACCCCCTAATTGCTCCCCTGCCGGCCCAATTGCCCACAGCTGCCCTCCCCTGCCGGCCTGGTCACCCCCAGCTATTTAGCTGCCCTCCCCTGCCAGCCATCTTGTGGTGGCCGTCTTGTGACCACATGGGGGGGCCATCTTTGACCACATGGGGGCAGCCATCTTGTGTGAGGGTGTGATGGTCAATTTGCACATCACCTCTTTATTATATAGGATATATATATATACACACACACACACACATATACATATATATGTATATATATACACATATATATGTATACGTATATATATACATATATATATAACTTTTCAGATTGTCATGACAGAATTGAAAGCAACCCAGACCTCACATACTGCAAGTGTCTCATCTATAATAATACCAGTAAAAGTGTAATATGAAAATCAACCAAACAGCTGAATAGCAGAATGACCATCCAGACAACCACACTATGACACCCACTGGTGCCAGGCCAGCTAAACCAGGTACAATGCAATTGGTTGGGGGTCTGGCCATCACCCCATAATCGCCCTTCAGAGGGAGCCCCAGGCCCCCTGGCCAGCGGCGCTGCAGTGGATGAGTAGGGCCTCCCTCTGCAAAGTGATTGGTAGTGGGGCTCCCGGATTGTGAGAGGGTGAAGACTGGGCTGAGGGACCCTCTCCCCGCCTCCAGTGCACAAATTTCTGCACTGGGCCTCTAGTATTTCAGATTAGGCTAGTATCAGCAGAATTTAAATATAAATATATTTAGTTGACTTTTTATTGTGAAATAGACACACAAGCATTACAGAAATTATGTTGCCCAAAATTAAAGAGCTAATTTAAAAATAAAACCAAGGGGAGAACCAAGATAGCATGTAGGCAAATGAAGCTACTCACTGCCTCTAACAACCACATCAAAATTACAACTAAAATACAGAAAAACCATTATTCAGAACCACCTGAAATCTGTGTGAATGGAAGTCCTACAACTAGAGAAGTAAAGAAGAAAACACATTGAGACCAGTAGGAGGGGCTGAGGCACAGAATGGGCTGGTCCAACACCCATGTGTGACATTATTTTAATCAGGAGAGATATTGTGGCTGTGGAGGCTCCCCATGAGGAGCAAGGGGTCCCAGACCCACACCAGCCAGGGTTCCAGTGCTGGGAATAGAAATCCCCATAACTTCGAGCTATAAAAACCAGCAAAGATTGTGGGTGAATGACTCGGAGGTTGCTGGAGACCCAGAGAGTTCCTCTTAAAGGGCCAGTGCACAGACTTACTCAGATTCGATCTCTCTAGGCTCCAACACCAGTGCTGAAGCTGGAAAGGAACCTGGGACATCAGATGAGGAATTAGATTGTTTGGCATTGGGGCAGAAACTTGGGGCAGCTTTCTCTCAGATGGGGGTGCTCTTGGGTTCATTTCTCCTATGTTAGGAATCCCTGCCCTTCAATCACAGGGCTAACTGGCAGCCATATCTTTCCATCAGTTTGACTCATACTGTTTGCTCTGCCCTGCTGATTCCCTGAGACCCTAATTGCAGCCCCACCCAACCTGTTTGCAGTTGCTTTTCCATAGGAATGGCCTGTCCTGACCTGCTTTGCTTCACATTTTGGCCTCTTCTGGACACTTCCAAAGCCAATGCAAGTATCAGCCATCTGCAGATCTCTCTGTAGCTCCTTCCAGGTGGCCCCAGGCAGTGGCTGACTTTGCACCTCCCAAGAGACCCCAGAGCCAGTGCACTTGGCAGACCACTTCAGACCATACAAGATAATAACTCTACATATCCACAAGTGACATATTATAGGGGCAGACTCAATGAGCACCAAAGCCTCACTGTAACAAGTCCTCCATAGGGTGTTTCCTGCACATCAGCTCTTCCACTGTAGTCACAGTTGGTCCTCACAGCCGATTGGCCTTGTGGTCAAGTCCTCCCAGTGATGCCAATAACAATCAAGGCATAATCACAAGACTGTACCCACAGCCCACACTGGGCTGTACCTAGAGTGCCCAGCTCAGGTGACTGGAGAGGCTGAGCCAATAGGCCCTAAAGGACACCTAGTACACAAGACCACTCTACCAATTCCAGAAGACATAGCAGTTCTACATAATACACAGAAACAAACACAGGGAAGCAGTCAAAATGCAAAGACAAAAAACATGTCACAAATGGAAGAAATGGAAGCAAGAAAACTACTGGATACAGAGTTATAAACAATGGTTATAGATTGCTAAAGGATATTAAAAAGAGCTTTAAGGAACTTAAATGAGAGATTCAGAGGACTTAGTAAGACTTTCAAGGCTCTTAGTGAGAATTGCAAAGACATGTAAAAGGACCAGTTAGAAATTAAGCATATTCTAACTGAAATAAAGAGCAATTTACAGGGATTCAACAGTAGAGTAGAGGATTCTGAGAATCAAATCAAATATTAGGAATATGAGAAAGCAAAAACAAAACAAAACACCCAATCAGAAGAGCAAAATGAAAAAAGAATCCAACAATATGAAGATAGTGTACAGAACCTCAGAGACAAGTTAAAGTGTACCAACATTTGCATTATGGGGATGCCAGAAGGAGAAGAGAGAGAGCAAGATTTTGAAAACCTATTTGAAGAAACAATGACAGAAAACTTTCCCTACCTGGTGAAAGAAATAGACTTACAAGTCCAGAAGGCACAGAGTCACAAACAGGAGAAACCCAAAGAGACCCACACCAAGACACATCATAATTAAAATACCAAGGGTTAAAGACAGAGAGAATCTTAAAAGCAGCAAGAGAAAAAAAGCTAGTTACCTACAAGTGAGTTCCCATATGACTGTCAGCTTATTTCTTAACAGAAACTTTTCAAGCCAGAAGGGGGTGGCAAGAAATATTAAAAATGATGAATAGCAAGAACCTACAACCTAGATAATTTTACCCAGCAAAGCTATAATTTAGAAATGAAGGTCAGATAAAGAGCTTCCAGACAAGAAAAAGCTAAAGGAGTTCATCACCACCAAACCAGAATTACATGAAATGTTGAAAAATATTCTTTAAGAAGAGAAAGAAGAAAAAAGATTAAAAATATGAACAATAAAATGGTAATAAATACATATGTATCAAAAATTGAATATAAAAATAAAAATAATTGAACAAGAAATCTAAAGAACAAAATAAACTGATGAGTAAAATAGAATCAGAGGCATGGAAACATGGAACAGATTGAGGAATCTCAGAGGGAAAGGGGGAGAGGGAAGAGAAGAGATTAATCAAATATCTTATATGCATATATGCATTACCTATGGACACAGACAATAGGAAGGTGGAGGCCTGGGGCAAGGGGGGAACTATGTGGAGGGGAGCAATTGGGGGAAAGAAAGGGACATCTGTAATACTCTCAACAATAAACATTTAAAAAATAAATAAATAAATAAATAAATACAAGGTTTTCTGAAAGCAGTTTCTTCATGAAATGTGAATAAGCCATCAGTATTTTAGGTTATAGATATGAAACAAAACACAATAATTACATTCCTATACAAATTATATTTCATATATCAATATTTGAATGTATATATATATATATACCACTTAATAAAGAGGGAATATGCTAATTTACCCTCACGCTGTTGCAAATGTGGTGGCTCCCACAGCCAATAAGGAGGGAATATGCTAATTGACCACAACGCCCTCAAAGATGGCGGCGCCCACAGCCACATGATGGCCAGCAGGGGAGGGCTGTTGTGGGTGATCAGGCCAGCAGGGGAGGGAAGTTAGGGGCAACCAGGGCAGCAGGGAAGGGCAATTGGGGGTGACAGGCTGGCAAGGGAGGGTAGTTAGGGGTGACTTGGCTGGCAGGGGAGGGCAGTTATATATATATACTAGAGGCCCGGTGCACAAAAATTTGTGCACTCAGCGGGGGGAGGTCCCTCAGCCTGGCCTGTGCCCTCTCGCAGTCTGGGACCCCTCAGGGGATGACCACCTGCTGGCTTAGGCCTGCTCCCTGGGGGATTGGGCCTAAGCTGGCAATCAGACATCCCTCTGGCAGCCCGGCAGCCCTCGGGGGGATGTCCACTTGCCAGCAGGGAGCAGACCTAAGCTGCAGTCGGACATCCTTAGCGCTGCTGAGGAGGCAGGGAGAGGGCTCCCACCACCACTGCTGTACTGGCAGCCTTCAGCCTGGCTTGTGACTGAGCAGAGCTCCCCAATGTGGGAGCACACTGACCACCAGGAGGGGCAGCTCCTACATTGAGCGTCTGCCCCTGGTGGTCAGTGTGTGTCATAGTGACCCAGTCATTCCCAGTCTTTCTGCTGTTAGGGTCCAGTTTGCATATTACCCTTTTACTATATAGAATAGAGGCCTGGTGCACGGGGGGGGGGCAGCTGGTTTGCCCTGAAGGGTGTCCCGGATCAGGGTGGGGGTCCCCACTGGGGTGCCTGGCCAGCCTGGATGAGGGACTGATGGCTGTTTTCAGGCTGGTCACACCCCCTTTAGGGTGCAGGTCCCAACTGGGGTGCCTGGCCAGCCTGGATGAGGGGCTGAGGGTTTTCAGGCTGGCCAAGCCCGCTGGTGACTGAAGCTCCCAGCCTCTCCTTTTTTTCTTTTTTTTTTTTATTCTGGGATTTATTTACCTTCTATAATTGAAACTTTGTTGCCACTCCAACTCTGAGGCCACAGCCTGCTGAAAGCAGGTATCTGGGGTTTGTTTAGCTTCTATAATTGCAACTTTGTTGCTTAGAGTGGAGCTCAGAGCCTGGCCGCAGCAGCGAGGAAGCTTGGCTTCCTCCATCACTGGAGCAAGCAAGCCTCCTGCTCGCTTCAGCTGCGTGGCTGCCATTTTTGTTGGCGGTTAATTTGCATATCTCGCTGATTAGCCAATGGGAAGCGTAGCGGAGGTACAGTTAATTTCAATCTTTGTCTATTATTAGATAGGATAGCTTACTAAAAATTCATAAAAATGGATAGCAAGCTGCTGTAGGAATTTCTTCAGCTTTTTCGACCTTGGGCATTTCCAACTTCATTCCTCAACATGAAGGCATTAAGGTCCTTGTGCGGCTGCTATGAGGCAGTGTGCTGCCTGTTGGAATGCAGACTAGCCATTGCGTGGGGCTGCAGCAAGGGCCCGGCAGCCGAGGAGCCACTGAGTCTGCTGGATGACACTGGTACCCGGAGTCCCGCGAGGCACTCAGCTTAGCCAGGTGGGAAATCCTGCAGCGTGTCATCTACTACATCCTCAACCTGCAGGTGGTCCTGGCCGAGCCAGCCCCTGGACCCCCAGCAGGCCCACATCTTTCCATCCAGACAGTGGACCTCTCTCCAGAACTTGGGATCTCCAACGACAAGAGGAGCTTCTGCCACTGACCTGGCTGTCCTCGTGCCTCCAGAACACAGGTGCTGGCGCCTGTTCCACCTGGGACCCCAGGACTCTGTGACCAGAAGCCCAAGGGCATGGATGGACCGCAGCCTCTCCCTGCCCACTTCATTCCCAAACCCCTGCCTTGAGGCTGGACCTGGTGCCTGGGAGCGAAGGACTGTGAACTTAGGTGACCTAAAGAGCCAGAGCAAGATCTGGGCACCAACTAGGCAACGTCACCCAGCCCCACCCCACCCCCAAGTTCTAAAGACTGTCAGAGTGTGGAGGGTGTGTGGTGGGGGGACAGTGGCTGCTCCAAACTCTGCCAAGGCCAGCAGTAGAGCGGGTCTTCTGGTCTCGGAAAAGGGCCCTGTTTCCCTGATTATGAACTCTATAATAGAGTATATAGCTTTTGTACCTTTTTTTGCAGGAAGGTGGCTTTCTGTAACCATGCGATGTATGTTATTAAACTTTTTATAAAAGTTAACATTTTGCATAATAAATGGGTTTTAAATAAAAAATTCATAAAAATGAATATTTTTAAGACTTACACTATTATATTGAAGAGTTTAACATCTCTCCTTGACTAACTGCTATAACAAGCAGACAAAATCAATGAGGAATCAGAACATCTGAACAACTCAGTCAAACAACCTGACCTAACTGTATTCATAGAATATTGTACTCCAGCAATTATAACATTAATCAAGATAGAAAAATGGAGTATATGCCATAAAACAAGTCTCAATATATTTCATAAGATTAAAAAGTATGTTGGAATTATAGGATAACAGAACTATTACTAGTCTCTCGAGTTTTTACCATATAGTTTTTTTTCCTTTCTAAGAATTTATATTTTTAAAATCTTTATTGTTGCAAGTATTACATATGTCCCCTTTTTTCTCCCATTGACTACTTCTAGTCCACCCCCGCCCCCCACACTAGTGCTTCACCACCCTATTGTCTGTGTCCATGGATTATGCATATATGCAAACAAGTTCTTTGGTTGATCTTTTCCCATCCACCCACACTCCCCTGTCCTCCCTCTGAGATTCAATAGTCTGTTCATGCTTCTATGTCTCTGGATCTATTTCGTTCATTAGATACTACATATGAGTGAAATCATGTGATACTTATTTTTCTCTGACTGGCTTATTTCACTTACCATAATACTCACCAGGTCTATTCATGCTGATGGAAATGTTAAGAGTTCTTTCTTTTTACAGCTGCATAGTATTCCATTGTGCAATGTACCACAGGTTGTTGTTTTTTTTTTACTATATATTCTTTTTTAAAATATATATTTTTATTGATTTCAAAGAGGAAGGAAGAGTGAGAGAGATAGAAACATTAATAATGAGAGAGAATCATTGATCAGCTACCACCTGCATGCCCCTACTGGGGATCGAGCCCGAAACCCAGGCATGTGCCCTTGACCAGAATTGAACCGGGGCCCTTCAGTCCACAGGCCAATGCTCTATCCACTGAGCCAAACTAGCTAGGGCATTGCTATATATTCTTAAAGAGTGATCATTTTTTTTGCAGTTGTAAGCATAAAGTGCAGTACTATATTAAAGCAATAAATCAAAATATTATAAAATAACCATTGAAATATCCAAATTATTTGTATGGCTAAATGCTTTTATATTACTTACTTATTTTTATTTTTTTTATTTTTTTAAAATATATTTTATTGATTTTTTACAGAGAGGAAGGGAGAGAGATAGAGAGTTAGAAACATAGATGAGAGAGAGACATCGATCAGCTGCCTCCTGCACACCTCCTACTGGGGATGTGCCCGCAACCCAGGTACATGCCCTTGACCGGAATCGAACCCGGGACCTTTCAGTCCACAGGCCGACGCTCTATCCACTGAGCCAAACCGGTTTCGGCTATTTTTATTTTTTTAATTCTTTATTGTTTAAAGTATTACATATGTCTCCTTTTCCCCCATTGACCTCTCCCCAGCTGTTCCTACCTAGCTCATGCTCTCACCCCCCTACTGTCTATGTCCATGGGTTATGCTTATATGCATGCATACAAGTCCTGTGGTTGATCTCTTATGCCTCCCTATGCCCCCTGCCTTCCCTCATAGGTTGGACAGTGTTTGATGCTTCTATGACTCTGGTTCTATTTTTGTTCATCAGCTTATGTTGTTCATTATATTCCACAAATGGGTGAGATCATGTGATATTTATCTTTCTGGCTTATTTAGCTTAGCATAATGCTCTCCATGTCCATCCAAGCTGTTGCAAATGGTAAGAGTTCCTTCTTTTTTACAGCAGCGTAGTATTCCATTGTGTAATGTACCACCGTTTTTTAATCCACTCATCTGCTGATGAGCACTTAGGCTAAACCGGCAGTAGGACATCCCCCGAGGCACAGGCCAAGCTGAAGTACCCCTCCCCTTTATGACTTTCCTGCACCAGGCCTCTAGTCAGTAAATAAATGCCCCAGGGATCTATGTACTAGTATGTCTGCTAGTACTGTCATAGCAGCGTACCACAAATGGAATGTCATAAACAACAGAAATGCATTGTCTCAGTTCTGGAGGCTAGAATTCCAAGATCAAGGTATAGGCAAAGCTGTTTTTGTTGTTGTTGTTTTTCTGAAAGCTGTGAGGATGAATCTGCTCCATGACTCTCTCATAGCTTCTGATATTTGCCTGGCACTCTTGATTATAGAAGAATCACCCAGGTCTCTGCCTTCATCTTCACATGTTTTTATCTCTGTTTATGTGTTTGTGTAAAAATTTTCCTTTTTTGTAAAGACACCTTGCCATCTTGTATTAGGGACCCATTCTACTCCAGGATGACCTCATCTTATTGTAACTATTTACATCTGTAACAATCCTATTTCTTAAAGTTACATTCTTAGGTATGAGGAGTTAGGACCCTAACATATATCATTTTGGAGGTAACATAATTCAATCCAGAACAAGAAAACATTCTACTTAGTTCCTCATAAGAGCTGCAGGATATTCAGCCCCATTGATTATACTGGTTCAATAACACAACATATTTTGCCTTCTTCCTCCCCACCCCGAATCTTTTGTCTCATTTTGCATACTCCCTCACTTTAACTTCCTTAAATCACCACCTGAATAAGAAAGTGACTTCCAACATCTTATTTTCAGACTCTGCTTTCAAGGGGGTCCAGATTAAGAAAAACACAAAATTAAGATAAAACACAAATGTCTTCAGATTAAAATTTTCTACTTTACTAGAAAAAATAGTACCAAAATAGAAAAAAGAAATAAGAAAACTATAGGCAAATATCTCTCATAAACTTATAATAAATAATCTTTAACAAAATTTTAGCAAATTAAATCCAGCAATGAATTAAAATACACACCACAACCAAGTGGAGTTTACTTCAGGTATGCAAGGCTGGTTGAACATTCAAAAATCAATCATGCCTGTTGTAAATCATGGTGCCATCAACATAGGAGTACATATCTCTTAAATTATAGTTTTTATTTTCTTTGGATAAATACCCGTAAGTATAATTGCTGGATTATTGTTGTTCTAATTTTTTTAGAAACGTCCATACTATTTTCCATAATGGCTATACCATTTTACATTCCCACCAACAGTATATGAGAGTTCCCTTTTCTCTACATAAAGTGTCCTTATATAGATGAGTGAATAAAGAAGATATGGGATATATATATAGTGGAATCTTATTCAGCCATAAAAAGATGAAAATTTTGCCCTAACCGGTTTGGCTCAGTGGATAGAGCGTCGGCCTGCGGACTCAAGGGTCCCAGGTTCGATTCCGGTCAAGGGCATGTACCTTGGTTGCGGGCACATCCCCAGTGGGGAGTGTGCAAGAGGCAGCTGATCGATGTTTCTCTCTCATTGATGTTTCTAACTCTCTATCCCTCTTCCTCTCTGTAAAAAATCAATAAAATATATTTTAAAAAAATAAAAAGATGAAAATTTTGCCATTTGTGATGACATAGATGGACATAGAGGGTTTTAGACTAAGTGAAATAAGTCAGCCAGACAAAGACAAATAGTTATGATTTCACTCTGTCAATGCAATCCACTATAATAATATGCTAAAGAAGAAAAATTATATCATCATATCAATTGACAAATCAAGCATTTGCCAAAATCCAAGCCCCCCAATGATAAAATTATCCAACAGTTTAAGAATAGAGGGGAACATCCTTAACTTGATAAAGAAAATTTATGAAAAGCCAACTACTAACATACTTCCTGGTGGGAGACAGCACTTCCTAGGCTCAGAAACAAGGCAAGAATTGTCACCACTTTAATTTAATATAGTACAGGATATTCTTACCTCTGCAATAAGGCAAATCAAATAAATAAAAGACATATAAATTGGATTGAGGAGAAAAACTTTCCTACCTGCAGATGACAGAATTATCTACATAGAAAATCCTATTAATAACTGTTTTATTAGAGTAAGCCAGAGTGGGTTTAGTAGACTTCCCACATGTAGTGAGTTTACTGATGAAATGGCATGCACTCAGACACCAGTGCTTGGGATAACTAACACCTGTGAGTGTCTGGTGTTAGTAAGAGGAATACAGTGGGGCCTTGACTTATGAGTTTAATCGTCCGTGAC
>NW_005871190.1:617919-637206 GCF_000147115.1 Myotis lucifugus | reverse complement strand
CAGCTAAGTTATTACTCAATTATGAAGAAAAAAATGAAAAATTTGTTTTGTTTTCTTTTGTTTTGTTTTGTTTTTTGCAGGTAGGTAATCTCTTCCTGAATAGAAGAACTCTAAAATGGACTCTGGCCAAAATAACAACAAGGACAAATGTATGAAAAGTCAGTGTTCAAAAGATGACTGTAGAAATCCCCAGGAATATGACCATGAAGCAAGGTAAGAAAGCAAACAAATTATATGATAGCTGTGATTCATAGAGTTCAGAGATGAATGCCTTCAAATAGAAATATATCCACTGAAACATGTAACATTATCAACAAGTTTTATGGGTATAGTTAAAGGGCATAATTGTTGCATTTTAAAATGTGTACCTATTAAGCAAATCTATATATATAAAACTCTACGTGACCAGTCAACCATTTGACTGTTTGACCGTTTGACCATTCGCTATGATGCACATTGTCCACCAGGGAGCAGGCGCTGAACGCAGGATCTGTCCCCTGGTGGTGAGTGCGCTCCCAAGGCGGGAGCACCACTCAACTGACCAACGGGAGCCAGAAGCTGGGCTCATGGCTGGTGAGTGCCACTGCGGCGGTGTGAGCCTCTCATGCCTCTGAGGCAGCACTATCAAGCAGCAGCGGCAGCAGGCACAGTGGGGCCAAGATAAGCAGGAATGGTGCAGCACCCAGCCTGGGCTCGGGTTCCTCCCTGGCTGCCTGCTGCTTCATGCACTACTACATCCCTTCGGGGATGTCAGATTGCAAGAGGGCATAGGCCAGGCTGAAGGACCCCACCGGTGCATGAATCCATGCACTGGGCCTCTACTAAATTAATAACTTAAAATGCTTCTCCTCACATTTATTCTACTCTCGGTCACTTGGTTTCCTTAATTACATTTTCCCTTCAGCTACCATATATTCAGTAATCAGATTCTGTGAACTCAACATTACATGGTTTTGAACTCAATACTTTAAGCATCAACATATTAAATAGTGATTATTAATTCCAAAGTTTAAAATCAGCTTAAGCCCTGGCTTGTGTGGAGCAATAGGTACAGCTCTGTCCCAAGCACTGAAGATTTGTTGTTTCCATTTCTGGTGATCAAGGGCACATACCTGGGTTCCAGTTTGATCATGGGTCTCAGTTGGGGTGCATGTAGGAGGGAACCAATCAATGTTTCTCTCTCCCATTGATGTTTCTCCCTCTTTTTTCCTCTCTCTTCTTTCTTCCCTCCCTACCACTCTCTGTAAAAAAATGAAAAAAAAATTGTCAGTGAAGATTAACAACAAAATAATCAGCTTAAGATAAAACAATGAAAATTTAATTTTACCTATAAAACGTATTTTTCTTATAAATTATGTCAATGTAAAAATAACAATATAGTAGCCAAAATTCACAAAATGAGTGTCATATATCTTGGTTTGTTTGGGATCATATTGGTTTACTGCTGCTTTCCCAGTGTTTGCCACTTAGTGGGATTTTTCATTTTAATGAGGCATTATTAATAACTGTTTTATTAGAGTAAGCCAGAATGGGTTTAGTAGACTTCCCACATGTAGTGAGTTTACTGATGAAATGGCATGTACTCAGACACCAGTGCTTGGGATAACTAACACATGTGAGTGTCTGATGTTAGTGAGAGGAATATTAAGTACTCAATGATGCTATCCCAGCTGAGTATTTGGTGTGTGGCTAGGAAATGCTATGGCCTACCAGAACTATAATCCATGAGAGATTATAAATTAGGTCTATGTGAAATATATATGGGAAAAAATGGCCAATTAGCCCTGCCTTATAGCAGATAGGAAATAGTTTTCATTATCTATCTACACTAATAAAAGACAAAGATGCTAATTGACCGTAACTTTGCTACACCTTAAGCCACACCCACCAGCCAAACAGAGGGACTATATGCAAATTAACCCAACCAAGATGGCGGCCAGCAGCCACGGAGCTGGAGCAAGCAGGAGGCTTGGTTGCCCTGGCGATGGAGGAAGCCAAGCTTCCCACCTGCTCTGGCCAGCTGTGGCCTTCACAAAAGGCAACAAAGTTTCAATTATAGAAGCTAAATAAATCCCAGATACCTGCTTCCAGCCAGCCTTCACTGGGAGCTTGGGTGGCTGGGGGCTGTGGCCAGCCTGCAAACAACCATCAGCCCCTCACCAAGGCTGGCCAGGCACCCCAGCAGGGACCCCTACCCTGAAGGGGCAGTGGCCAGCCTGCAAACAGCCATCAGCCACTCACCCAGACTGGCCAGGCACCCCAGCAGGACCTCCCTCCCTGAACGGGGTGTGGCCAGCCTGAAAACGGCACTTAGCCCCTCACCCAGGCTGGCCAGGTACCCAAGCAGGACCCCCACCCTGATCCGGGACACCCTTCAGGGCAAACCAGCCAGCGCCCACCCAGGCAACAGGTCTCTATCCTATATAATAAAAGGGTAATATGCAAATTGACCCTAACAGCAGAGCGACTGGGAATCACTGGTCACTATGACACACACTGACCACCAGGGGGCAGACGCTAAATGCTGAAGCTGCCCCCTGGTGGTCAGTGTGCTCCTACAGGGGGAGCTCTGCTCAGCCACAAGCCAGGCTGATGGCTGCCAGTACAGCGGTGGTGGTGGGAGCCTCTCCTGCCTCCTCAGCAGTGCTAAAGATGTCCGACTGCAGCTAGGCCTGCTCCCCGCTGGCAAGTGGACATCCCCCGAGGGCTCCCGGGCTGCCAGAGGGATGTCTGACTGCCAGCTTAGGCCCAATCCCCCTGGGGGAGTGGGCCTAAGCCAGCAGGTGGTCATTCCCCGAGGGGTCCCAGACTGCAAGAGGGCACAGGCCGGGCTGAGGGACCCTCCCAAGTGCACAAATTTTTGTGCACCGGGCCTCTAGTATATATATAAAAGCCAAGCAACCAGAATGACAGAATGACCGGAATGACCAGAATGACTAGTCGCTATGACGTGCACTGTGGTGGCCAACCGGCCCAATCAAGGCCCCAATAGGCCCCCCAACCTCCCACGGCTCCTCCACCTGGCCATCCTGGTCCCCTATTGCCCGCCAATCACAGGCAGGGCCAGCGGCCAACCTCCCACATTCCCTCCCCCCTGCTTGCCCCCATTGGGGCAGGTGGCCAGACCCTGCCCCCGTGCACAAATTCATGTACCAGACCTCTAGTTTTAATATACTAGTTTTGTCATTTGTTTTATGGGTTGAGTCAATGACTATTTATTAATTCCATTCTTTGGTAATACTTCTTAACTTTTTGGTAAAGCTTTTAGAAGAAATGAGCACAATCTACCAATAAAGTCCATACATTAAAAAAAAACAACTACATTTTCTTTTTCCAAAATATTCTAAATAAACCTGTAACTTGAGCCCTAGCTGATTTTGCTCAATGGATAGAGCATCGGCCTGTGGACTGAAGGGTCCTGGGTTTGATTCCAGTCAAGGGCACATGCCAGAGTACAGAAGGCAGCCAATCAATGATTCTCTCTCATCATTGATATTTCTATCTTTCTCCCTCTCCCTTCCTCTCTGAAGTCAATAAAATATATATTAAAAAAAAACAAACCCAAAAACCTGTAACTTGCACAAAATGTTTGTTGACCATTCACTATCAGGTTACTGTTGATATATAAAATCACATGCATACTATATGACATAAACCTGCTGAAGAAACCATAGACTTAGTCAAAAGTTTATAACTATTTAGGAATAAAATTGGCCTGAAGACTAAAATTTGATGAATACATCTGTGAAATTACATTTACAAATTCCTCTGAAACATGACTTTTTATATTGAACAAATGACTATTTTTTAAATTAATTTGGCTCATTTTAGACTTTCTCTAAATTAATTTGGCATATACATAAAGTGAAGGTTGTGACATTTTTAGGTTCATAAGAACTTAGCCAATAATTATATTGTGCCAATTTTCTCTTATGTGCTTCAAATAAAAAATCAGTTAGATAAATTCCATTAGTAGACTTTTTAAAATTTTATTCAACTCATGAAATAAGTATTTAGATATTTGAAGCTCATTCTGTTGAAAGTGAAACTTCATAAATTCATATGAACAGTTTTTTTATAAACTAAGTTGAAAAGTCAATGTTAAGGAAGAAGAAAATTATTTGTTTTTGTGGTAAAAATATGACTAAAATTTTGATGGGGAACAGTATTGTTGCAAAGCACAACATCCTTATTAAATTTGGAAAACTATGAAGCAGAACTATATTTAGACTTGGTTGTGGTGCATGCATAATTCATATTTATATCTAAACAGGCTGAGATATTCTGCTAATCCAAAATAAGCAATCGACAGATTTATAAAAAAATAAGACATATCTTTATATACATGCATTTATAGATATGCATTCAAAGTAATTAAACTACAAATCATTGGTAGAAAAACTTATAGTGAGTTAAAAATAAATATCTCACTAAACTCTTTCTTGGGTGCCCACCATCAATCAATTTTAGGAATGTTTAAAACTTAAAAAATTAACATAATTTAAACTAGCTATCTAATAATAATTTTGGTATTTTGGTAACTGTGTTCCCTAAATTTTGTATTTTATTCAAAAACTAGAAGCCTGGTGCACAAATTCATGCATGGGTGGGGTCCCTCGGCTTGGCTGGCAATTGACACCTATTAGGGGGCCTGATGGATGAAAGGACCCCAGGAGGTTGGCTGGCTGGTGGGGGAGAGGGGCCATGGGAGGTTCGTCAATCCCCCCATCAGGGCCAATCAGGGGGGCCAGCTGGCAGGGGAGGAGGGGCTGTGAGAGGCTGGCCCATGGCGGGAGGGGCTGTGGGAAGTTGACTGTGGGAGCGCATTGACCAACCAGGGGTCAGCTCTTGTGTTGATTGTCTGCTCCCTGGTAGTCAGTGCGCATCATAGCAACTGGCCAACCGGTTGTTCCTGTCACTCGGTCATAATGGTCGCTTAGAGATTTATATCTATAGATATTTGATAGCCTTCAGATTTTTCAATGTTACCCAATAAATAGGTAAGAAATAACACAAATATTTCACAAACTCTGAAATTTAAAGGGAACACTTAAAACACATTAACAGGAGAGTGCTACTCTAATATGACAACCAAAGACATTACCAGAAAGAAAAAAGACCATTATCTACCATAAATCTATATGCCAATCCTCCTACAATGTATTAGCAAATAGAATTGAGCAATATATAAATATATAATGTATAATATGTTACATATTATATTTTATCAATACATAAAATAATAATACATAACAACCAAGTGGCATTTATACTGAAAATGCAAGAATTTCAAAATGAATCAATATAATTTCCATATTAACAGTAAAGAAAGAAAACATCATCATATTAATTGATATGGTAAAAGCATTTAACAAAATCCAGTATACATTCATTAGAAAAAAATTATCATCATCCTAGCTAATAAAAGACTAATATGTAAATTAACCATCACTCCACAACAAAGATGGTGGCGCCCATAGTGGCTGGGGCGGGACATTGGCGGCATTTCCCTGGCAACGCAAGCCCATCATCTGCGCCCAGCCACATGGAGGAAGGGGAGGGGCCCCGGCCACATGGCAGGAGGGGAGGGGCCTCAGGACAGAGGCCGGGGAAAGGGATGCTGGAGTCTTGCAGGCTGGGCTGAGGGACCACCCCCCACCCCCGGTGCACAAATTTCGTGCACCGGGCCTCTAGTATTAGTAATAAAAAGGATACTTTAAATTCGTAAAAGGAAGCTAGAAAAAAAATTGTGATAACATTACACTTAGTCAAAGATTTAATATTGCCCATTAAGTCTGGGGAAAAAGCAGTTTTGTAACCATAGGAATTCTAGAAATATGTGAAGATTATTTTTATACAGGTTCAGGAAGGAAAAATAAAAATTATACAGAAGAATTATATTAGATAATTGATAGTCAGAGTATTCGTATATCCTGTTATAACGCTTGTCCTTATGAAATTACGTGTAAGTGTCTTTTTATCATCTTGAAACATTTTGAACTTCATAAACTTTTATTTTCTTCTAAAATCAATTTTTTAACTCTGAATGCCTTATATTCGAATTGTTTATCTTTTCTAATTTTGTATGAATCTAATCTAATAAAAGAGAAACATGCAAATTGACCACACCTCTGCTATGCCCAAGCCACGCCCACCAGCCAATCAGAGCGACTGTATGCAAATTAACCCAACCAAGATGGCGGCCGGCAGCCATGGAGCTGGAGCAAGCAGGAGGCTTGGTTGCCCCAACGATGGAGGAAGCCAAGCTTCGCCCGCCCTGGCCGGCTGTGGCCTCTGCTAAAGGCAAGAAAGTTTTAATTATAGAAGATAAATAAATCCCAGATACCTGCTTCCAGCCAGCCTCCACTTGGGTGGCTGGGAGCTGTGGCCAGCCTGCAAACAGCAATCAGCCCCTCACCCAGGATGGCTACACCTTCATGGGGTGAGGGTCCCCACTGGGGGGGGCTTGGCCAGGCTGAAAACGGCCCTCAGCCCCTCACCCAGGCTGGCCAGGCACTCCAGCGGGGACCCCCACCCTGATGGGGGTGTGGCCAGTCTGAAAACGGCCCTCAGCCCCTCACCCAGGCTGGCCAGGCACCACAGCGGGAACCCCACCCTGATCCGGACACCCTTCAGGGCAAACCAGCCAGCCCCCACCCATGCACCAGGCCTTTATCCTATATAATAAAAGGGTAATATGCAAAGTGACCCTAACAGCACAACGACTTGGAATGACTGGTCACTATGTCACACACTGACCACCAGGGGGCAGACACTTAATCCCCCGGGGAGCAGGCCTAAGCCAGCAGGTGGTAATCCCCCGAAGGGTCCCAGACTGTGAGAGGGCACAGGCCGGGCTAAGGGACCCCCCCCTGAGTGCACAAATTTTTGTGCACCGGGCCTCTAGTCCTATATAATAAATGCCTAATATGCTAAGTGTCCAACCATTTGACTGTTCGACCATTTGCTATGACGTGCTTTGACCACCAGGGGACAGAGGCTCTGATTGGTAAATTAGCTTGCTGCTGGGGTTGCCCGATCAGAACTTGGTGAGACGGTCCGGACATGCCCTGGAGCCCTCCTTCAGTCCCTCCCTGGCCCTGATCGTGCACTGACGGGGTCCCTCAACCTGGCCTGCACCCTCTCGCAATCCAGTACCTTTCGGGTGATGTCGGAGAACCAGTTTCGGCCCAATCCCTGCAGGCCAGGCTGTGGGACCTCACTGATTCATGAATCCATGCACCAGGCCTCTAGAAGTATCATAAACTCTGAAATATAAAATATGTCTGTGTTATAGTACAACCTAAACAACACAAGAATCTCTAATTTTTCTTCCGTGAACAAAACATAAGTTAAATGTCATTAACTCTTGAAATTTTTCTTGAAAATTATGTGTGTGTAAGATTGGGTTTGCACCCCACTTTTGACAGAACCTCATTATTATTATTATTATTATTATTATTATTATTACTAGAGGCCCGGTGCACGAAATTCGAGCCTAGGCGAGTCCCTCAGCCCGGCCTGCACCCTCTCCAATCCAGTAACCCTCATGGATGTCCGACTGCCTCTCAGAATCCGGGACCACTGGCCCCTAACCCCTCTGCCTGCCTGCCTGATCACACCTAACTGCTCCCCTAAAGGACTGAATGCCACTAACTGCCCCCCTCTGGCCTGATCACCCCTAATTGCCTCTGCCTCACCCTGCACCTGGGACCCAGGTTTCCCTCCTCCAGCTGGTCGCAGGTACCTGGGACCTGGGTTTCCCTCACTCTGGCCGGCCATAGGCACCGAGGATCTGGGCCGGCTTCACCAAGGCCTCAGCTGCAGACACCCAGGACTGCGGGCAGGCAGCTTGTCCCTCTCCCCAGCTGCAGGCACAGGTGCTGGCACCCAGGACCATGGGGCATGTGGCTTGTCTCTCTCCCGGGCCACAGGTGTGGGCACAGCTGCTGGCACCTGGGACTGTGGGATGGGCAGCTTGTCCCTCTCCCAGGCCACAGCTTGGCTGGTCCCCATTCCTCTCTCCCCAGTGGTGAGTGTCTTAGCCATTAAGGCAGGGGTCCTCAAACTACGGCCCTCGGGCCACATGCGGCCAGCCGAAAACATTTATCCAGCCCGCCGGGTGTTTTTGCCGCCGCTGTGTGCATAGGAATTTGTTCATAGTTTTTTTTTAAACTATAGTCTAGCCCTCCAATGGTCTGAGGGACAGTAAACTGGCCCCCTGTTTAAAAAGTTTGAGGACCCTGCATTAAGGTGTGACAGCATGAGGATGTGGTGACCATTTGCATATTATCTCTTTATTATATAAGATATTATATTATTATTATATTTATTATTATCTTTTTACTGGCTTTTGGGTTTGTTGGTTTTGAAATTGCAGGCATTCAATATAAGATATGAATTGGGGAGACATATGTTTGGTATAGACAGCACTTTGCCTATTTTACTTTATTGAATCTTGTTTTATTGGCTGACTGGGCAGTAGAATTGAAGGTTATACCATCTTTTAGCATTTCAAGTTTGTTTATTTTATGTTTTCATTAGCAAAGCAGTGGACAGTTATTTCTTTTTTCATTACAGTTTTATGCTTCTTATTCTTACCATGAATGTCTTTTTTTAAGTAATATATTGGCTATTGTATACCTACAGTAATATACATAATAGGTGGTAGAATAAGTAAATTTTATTATATTCATTAGAATGCCTACATATAATAAAATGAAACTACAACCTCTTTTATATAACATATTTGGAAACTACTTCGATCAGAAGAGCTTGAGGCTGACAGTAACATATACTGTTGTTTTAAAAAGAAAATAATTGTATTGAAATTCAGATAAAATTAAGCTGATGCATTTTATTTATTTATTTATTTATTAATTATTTATTTATTTTACAGTAGTTAAACAGTACCATATCTATATATATTATATCTCTGGGGATATACTGGTAGCCTAGACCTGGGCATTACCTTGCCAGGGACAACACCCAACCAACTGAGCCACACCATCTAGGGCACTGATGCACTTTAAAATAATGACCAAAATTAAATTTTCCTAACTGAAAAAAAATATATTGAAATATTTTTCTAAACTAAAACTTTTTCTACTAAAGGCTAATTTAATTATATCTTTGGTTTAGTATATTATTATTATAATGTATTAAATTATAAAAGCCCATTAATAGTATTACAGTTGAATAAAATGTAAAGAATATGCTAATTTACATCAGCTATATTTTCTATCATTAATAAGGATCTAGAGAGGCATTAAATTAAAGATTCAGAAAGCATAATGTAGCTTTTAATGCGTGTTATCCCTTCATTATGCATTCTTACAGATATCTTAAAATTTTACCTACAAAGGAAGGGATTGGTGTTCATCATCCTAATCATTCCTATTTCAACACACACACACACAAACACAAACACACAGATGCCATTTCATTGATACATGTATTTGTAGACTGTCACATATGGTGTGTTAATTAGTTAATTAATTTGGAAAACTGCCATGAACATTATTTATACATATTTGCCCTTTTAAATGTAGTTTACAAACAAGATTTTAAAATAACAATTCACTGGTGATAAGTATGAAAATTAGAATGCTAGATTTATGCACATGAAGTAAAATATCAATAAAATACCACATACAAGATGACTATTAATTTTTTACCAGATATCTGCCATTAAACAGTATAAATCAAATTTAACTAAAATAAGAAAAATAATCAAAAAGTTAAATAAAATGATTGTGTCTTGAAGTGAATTGTGACAGTAGTATGAATTTGACTATTTTTCTCAATTTTCTGCTTCAATTATTCAAGCCATATTTCTAATGTGAGTGAGTTAATGTTCCAATGGTGATAGTATTTATATTAAACTAGAGGCCTGGTGCATGAATTTGTGCACCGGTGGGGTCCCTTGTCCTAGCCTGCAGGGATTGGGCCAAAACCAGCTCTCCAACATCCCCTGAGGGGTCCTGGATTACGAGAAGGTGCAGGCCAGGCCGAGGGACACCACCGCTGCACAATTGGGGCTGAGGAGGGACCACAGGAAGGCTCCAGAGCATGTCTGGCCCTTTTCGCCCAGTTCCGATTGTCTGAACCCCAGCAGCAAGGTACCCTACTGGTTGGAGCCTCTGCCCGCTGGTGGTCAGTGTGCACCATAGTGACTGGTTGGCCAGTTGAATGAACAAACACTTAGCAAATTAGCCTTTTATAATATAAGATGATAAACAGATAGTCTTGGATGGTTTGCTCAGTGGTTAGAGTGTCAGCCCACAAACTGAAGGGTCCCGGGTTTGTTTCTAGTCAAAAGCATGTACCTCAGTTGCACTCTCTCTCTTTCCCCTTCCCTTCCACTCTCTCTAAAAACCAATGGAGCCCTAGCCGGTTTGGCTCAGTGGATAGAGCATCGGCCTGTGGACTGAAGGGTCCCAGGTTCGATTCAGGTCAAGGGCACATGCCTGGGTTGCGGGCTTGATCCCCAGTAGGGAGCGTGCAGGAGGCAGCCGATCAATGATTCTATCTCATCATTGATGTTTCTATCTCTCTACCCTCTCCCTTCCTCTCTGAAATCAATAAAAATATATTTTTAAAAAATCAATTGAGCCCTAACTGGTTTGGCTCAGTGGATGGAGTGTCAGCCTGCGGACTGAAGGATCCCAGGTTCAATTCTGGTCAAGGGCATGTACCTTGGTTGCGGGCACATCCCCACTAGGGGTCGTGCAGGAGGCAGCTGATCAATATTTCTCTCTCATCAATGTTTCTAACTCTCTATCCCTCTCCCTTCCTCTCTGTAAAAAATCAATAAAATATATTTTTTAAAAAATCAATTGAAAAATATCCTCAGGTGAGGATTAAAAAAAAATTCTATATAATAAAAAGGTAATATGCAAATTGACCATTACTCCAATACACAAGATGGCCATCCCTATGTAGTCAAAGATGGCCGCCCCCATGTGGACACAAGATGGCCACCAAAAGATGGCCGGCAGGGGAGGCAATTGTGGGCAATCAGGCCAGTAGGGGAGGGCAGTGGGAGGGACCAGGCCTGCAAGGAGGGCAGTTGGGGGCAATCAGGCCTGCAGGGGAGGGCAGTTAGGGGCGACCAGGCCAGCAGGGAAGGGCAGTTTGGGGCATTCTGGCCAGCAGGGGAGCAGTTAGGCATTGATCAGGCTGTCAGGGGAGGGCAGTTAAGGGGCAATCAGGCAGGCAAGCAGGCGAGCAGTTGGGAACCAGCAGTTCTGGATTGTGAGAGGGATGTCCCAGATTGGAGAGGATGCAGGCTGGGCTGAGGGACACTCCCCCACCCCCCATGCATGAATTTCATGCACCGAGCCTCTAGTAATAATAATAAACAGGTAGATAAGATGTTTATTGATTAATAAAACATAATATTTTTACAGAGATGAATTAAAATCTTTATTTTTCATTTTTCAGATGTATAGAAATTATAAGCAATGTCAGTATAATTACATGATGTATAACCATGCCAACCATGCCAGAGTATGCTGGATGCTCAAGGCCAATTAGAATATTGAAGGCTTGTTCAGAATACACTGGATGTTCAAGGCCACTCTGAATGTCAGGATCTTAATTAGGGTGTCCAAGAACTATACACAGGTGCAAGGATGCAACAAATCTAATGGCACACTGTGCATGTGTGCCCTTCTATAACCCAAATGATTTGGCAAAAGGCCTCTTTTGTCTAAGTAGTATTAAGTATGTCGTTGAGGCTGCTGAGTGAGAGTGAGCTCAGATGTGGCTACTATGTGAAGCTGTGGGTCTAGAGGCAGGGTAACTGCTCAGATAATGGCTGTGGGTACAGAGGCTGCTTCTGCTACTATGTAGGAAAGATGTATTGTGAAACAGCTGGTGTGTGGCTACCTACTGTATGGGACTTTGCTTTGAAGAACTGTTTTGTCTAGTGGCTCCTTGTTAGCAATGGCTACATGGCCACTGGCTTCTACAATAAAGACTTTCCTATACACCCACGACTTCTTACGGCTTCTCCATCTACTACCTGGAGTCCAAGAAGGTCCAGTCCCTGGCAGAGGGGTTTGGACGCAACAGTTGGCATAGTGGAGCAGGAGGAAGGAACTGAGCTCCCAACAGTTATTAAGGCGACTATGGCAGGATCAGGACCTGTGCTCCCATGCATTGTACCAGTAGGCAGGATAGAGACACATGTAAAACATAAATTATGCATAAAATAATGTGTTACTCTATAACTGGGCAGCTCAGCTCACTATTACATCACAAACACTACTAAGTAAAGGTGTTGTTTGATTCAGGATTCTTACAAAACAAACTCCACCCAATATAGTTCAGGAAGAAGGATTTTAATAAAAATATTAGGCAATTCAAGACTTTCCCTGAGGACAGAAAGCCATACTTGAATGATATGCACCTGAGAACATTGCCCAACCCTGTCTTCAGGCTATCATCCACTGCAGCCAGAGCTCAGCACAAAATTTCAGTCACTGCTGCCCTTGTCGCTTCACCAAATGATAGATTCCATGTGGTCCCTGCTTTCTGACATTGCTCTGCTCTGAATGTAAACTTTGTTTGGGAGTATCTAGTTGAGTGCCAGAATAACTTACCTGTGTGCTATATTCAAAGAATGTTGGGAAAGAAGAACATTATCTTGTAATCGGGGTAGAGAGATCTTTCATAATGAAGAATGGTGAGGGGACTCCTGTGGTGACAAAAGTTCATTAGAGTCCAACATCCCTTTACACACTTTATAAATACTTAATTTTCAAACAGTAATAACCAGAGCAAAAGCAACAAAAGGTATTTCTACCTTACATATTGTAAGTAACACTTATGAAAATAATAATAATAATAATATATGTGCTGACTTTCCAGGCCACCATGTTGAATATGACTTAAATAGGGTGCTCTATTCACATTTTATTCTATATGGTAACATTTACATTTAATAAAATGTGAAGGATACTATCCAGATTTATGGAATGCAGTCATCTTGATTATTCACTTCTCAAAAGTGGGACAACCTAAAGTTTCATCATTTACTGATTCAAAACCAAATTTTAGTTTTGATTTATCAAAATCTCTGAGTGTTACCCACTTTCCTCTCATTCCACTCTAAATTCTATTTTCATATTCTTCAATATAAAAGTTTTAAAACTTATCACTACTAAAATAAGCATCTAAAATAGAAGTAAACTGAGGGGAAAGAAAATCATTTAAGATTTATACATCGATGTATGAGGCCACAGGAAACTGTTTGAATGACAACAATTGCTGTTTATGGCTTCTTTCTCCACTGTCCTGCCCATGGTTCCCTTTGTTCACAGCCAGCACTTCAGTTAATTGTTACCTGATGGGCAGATCCAAACCTTCATTCATGAAGGCTATGAATTCATGCGAGTCTTTCTCATAAGGGGTTACTTAGTCTTCCAAATACCTAGATTATTCAGTTCCAAGAATACTTTCTATTCCTTCATTATGTTTCCTGTATAAGTACAACTACCTGCTTCAACACTGAAATCCCTCATTTTACCACTTCAATCAATGGCATAAAGTACTCCAAACTGGAAGATGATGTCAATGAAGCCATTGTGTGTTCCCTGGAGGGCACTTTCAATACACTCCCACCATAGGTACTATGAAATCTAAGCCAGGGGTAGGCAAACTATTTCTGTCAAAGGTCAGATAGGAAATACTGTATACTTGCTGGGCTATATGGTCTCTTTTTATAACTACTCAGTGGTGTTACTATAGGAAAGCATAGGTAACACATAAACAGACACTTGAGGCTATGTTACAATAAAATTTACAAAAACAGATGGTAGGCTAGGTTGGTCTCACTGACCAAAGATTGCAGACCCTTTCTCCAAACCCCCAAAACCTGAAGTCATAGAAACAATAAACAAGTAAATGTTAAATGAGATATTAAACTTTATAGTGAAAAGTGCCACTTCCAATTCCATGTTCTTAGTTCCTAACCTGTATTTTGTCTATAAGTAAGACATGACAGTGCATCAATTTCTGGTTCAAAGGATATAACACATCCAGTAAAATAGCAAACTAACATTTCACACTGGCATCTAGAATTGTAACTACGTGATAGCTACAAAGGGTCCTGTTTCTGATGGATGAGTTAGACAGTACTACCAAAGGTTTAACTAGGTTCATTTGCCTTAATTAATTAATTGCCTTATCCTTAGCTATAAAGGAACAGAATCGATGTTGTATAGGAGTAATGGTGATTAGGGTACTTAGTAATCCCACAGATAGTTTTATTAGCCAAGACATCTATTCAAGAAAGTCCAATAAAACCCTGAATATAATTTAAATGACATAAAATTGCTGCCCGTGAATGATACAATGGTATTGCAATGTTTTTAACCTGTCACTAGGTGGTTGGCTGGTTCCCCATGAATATGGTTACACATAGAACTGGGTGCAGGACTTTCTGACAGATTGGGTACTTAGCATTGGCATGAGTAAGGTCAACCTTGGTAAAGGGAAGTCTGTATTATTTTTTTTCTTTAAAAATATATTTTATTGATTTCTTACAGAGAGGAAGGGAGAGGGATAGAGAGTTAGAAACATCGATGAGAGAGAAACATCAATCAGCTGCCTCCTGCACACTCCCTACTGGGTATGTGCCTGCAACCAAGGTACATGCCCTTGACCAGAATCAAACCTGGGACCCTTGAGTCCGCAGGCCGATGCTCTATCCATTGAGCCAAACCGGTTAGGGTGGGAAGTCTGTATTATTAATCTTAGGCATAATTCCCAAATCTGAAACCATTGCACATGGAAATGCTTCTTTATTGCACATTTTGAGTGTGCATTGTGATGATTGGGAGTAAAAAGCTAAATTTATCAATATGATTAGTTAAATGTATGTTTATTACCCTTTCCCCAATATAGTGTCTATGGTAAAAATTACATATTTCTTTGGAAAAAAAAATATGAGAAAACATTACCACACAATCTTAGGTTTTTATCAAAGTCTTTTCTCAACATTTGTTATTCTAAACTTTAATCAAGTTTTAAGTATTATAAGATGATCCTTAATGTATATTTTCAGATTTAGCCAAGTCTTTCTTCTGCAGATTTTTAAAAATTATACACATCAAGTAAGACTAGTGGAATCTGATATATTTTTCTCCTAAGAACTCTGATATATTTTTTGCTATTATCCAAGTCTGGTCAGATCTGAGGACTCAGATTGTAGTCTGTTCCTGGATAGCACGACAATAAGCATTTACCTTGTCTCTGGTAGTTAAGTGAAGTTAATTGGTTTCTGCCAGCTAGTATACATCTACCCAACTGTATTAGTTTTCTATGGCTAGTATAACAAAATAGCACATATTAGATGCCTTAAACAGCAGAAATTTTATTTGCTCACAATCTGGAGGCTAGAAGTATAAGATCAAGGTTTCAGCATGTTTGGTGTCCTCTGATGCTTCACTCCTTGTCCTGCAGACAGCCATCTTCCCACTCTGTACTTGTGAGGTTTTCCTTGATCTATATGTGCTTGTATTCTAGTCTCCTCTTTTTATGAGGACACCAGTCATACTGAATAGGGCCAATCTATATAACTAATTTTACCTTAATGACCTCTCTAAAGGCCCCATCTTCAAGTGAAATCACATTCTGAAGTCCTGGAGTTTAGGAATGCAACATATGGACTTGAAGGGGCACAATTCAACCCATAACACCATCCCATTTGAAATCTGGTAATCTGTTCCAATGGCATCATTACCAGCATTTTACTAGATCGTAGAAAAGAACTGGTAGCAATGCTTTTCAGTGTTGCTGGCAATCCCCTCAGTAATGTATGCTTTAAGTCATGATGAAGGGAGTGATTTCTGTGCCTCCTAGAGGGGAATTTTTGAGAGGTGGATGAGTTGATGATTTATGATAATTCCACTTCAATGTTCCTTATAAGCTAAATCCTCGGATTACTGGATCCATATTAGATCAAGAACTTTCTGGCATCTCAATTTTATTTATTGTAAACTGCCATTAAATTCAGGTCCTAGTCAACCTACCAGGAAATAATTAGAATTATAATTTTTTAATCTATCATATTCTATCCAAACTTTCTGATAATTTCATCTGGCATAATAAATTTAATCTCATCTAAAATATGTCCTTCCCGCCAGTGTGGCTCAGTGAGTTGAGCATGGACCCATGCATCAAGAGGTCACCAGTTCAATTCCTGGTCAGGGCACATGCCCCAGTTGCAGGCTCCATCCGCAGTAAAGGGCGTGCAGGAGGCAGCCGATGGATATTTCTCTCTTATCAATGTTTCTATCTCTCCCTCTCCCTTCCTCTCTCTCTCTAAAATCAATTAAAACATTTAATTAAATAAATAAATACTAAAATACTTTCTCCTTTCTTTATTCTAATACTATCAGTATAAATACATATTTTCTGAATTTTGTTTTACATAAATCTTGGTTGGCAAAACTGGCTGGGGGTCTCCTGTGTGTCAATATCCTATTTGGAAGACCAGGAGACACCAAAGAAAAAGGCAGATCACTTCAGTTTGATAAGTAGCAGGTTTAATGAACATGGGAGCCAGGAAACTTACTGATGGAACTTGCATTGGGTGGTTGGTTGCAAGACAAGTAATTTTCCGCACCCATCCACCAAACTTAAAAGTTTATATAGGGTCCTTTAACTGGGTTCAGTCAGATTCAAAGGAGGTCTTAACTGGGTGTAGTAACATACTCCCTCAAGATGGTCTCATCACCACACTACTCTTTCAAGCCTTTACCCTTGGGCAGCTTCCTGCATAGGAAAGGCAAGCATAGTGCAGGTTCCAAGCACAGGGGAGGGAATGGGGCGCCTCAAATTGCCCCAATCCAGCTTGTGGGTCAACTGGTGGGTCTTGTCATATTGATGACCTTCTCCAACAATAAAAATAGCAGTTCTTTGGAACTTGAGCTTTCTCTTTTCAGGATTGAAACCTATATTTCACATGGAGGAAATTCTGGAATCTAACCCTAATTATATTTAGAAACAGTGGCATTGGGTGTGAAGCATGAGGAAAATTGATTTCTTGACAAGATTGTCTCAAGGTTTTCTAGTGCAGCAGGAGGAAAAAGGAACGTGTGGGACAGGGGAGGAAAGGAAAGGCTGATTATTATGGAAATGAACCTCAGTGGGATATAGATACTCACCAATTCAATCTTATAAATGCTGGCACATGTTTCTTTTCCAATTCTCAAGTTCCCACTCTTTTTATGACAGTGTCCTGTTATATCAGAGATACAATGAAGCTAGGGATTACATTTATTTTTAGTTGGATATTATTTGTGATTTGCAGCAATTTTAGGCCATGACTAAAATAAATGATAGAGTTTAGGGTTTGTTCTGCTTTTTGGCAGATCAGAGAAAGAACCTCATGTTGTGACCCAACCATAAAATTATTTTTGTTGCTACTTCATAACTGTAATGTTGCTACTGTTATGAATTGTAATGTAAATATCTGATATGCAGGATGGTCTTAGGCGACCCCTGTGAAAGGGTCATTTGACCGCCAAAGGGGTCTCGACCTACAGGTTGAGAACCACTGATCTATAGAAATTTGCTATTAACTAGAGGCCCAGTGCACGAAATTTGTGCACTTGGAGGGGGTCCCTCAGCCCAGCCTGTGCCCTTTCACAGTCCAAGAACCCTCGGGGGATGTCCTACTGATGGCTTAGGCCCGCTCAGTAGGACATCCCTAGTGCTGCCATGGAGGTGGGAGAGGCTTCCGTCACTGAGGCTGTGCTCACCAGCTGTGAGCTGGACTTCTGGCTGAGCAGCGCTCCCCCTGTGGGAGCACTCCTGCTTTGAGCGTCTGCCCCTGGTGGTCAGTGTGCATCATAGTGACCCGTTGTTCGCCATTTGGTCAATTTGCATATTAGCCTTTTATTATATAGGATCATTTCCCTATGGGTTACTAGAGTCCCATAATCAAAATACTAGAGGAATACATCATGCTCTTTAGATTTATTAAAGACAGTAAACTTATTCTTTATTCTCATTCCATTGGAGTCTGAAAGCTGAAATCACAATAAATGTCAATTTCTATAATAAGCAGGGTTCTTAGAAGCAAACATTGAAAACTACTCTTGCAAGTTTAGCCAGCCATAAATCTTATTTATTAAATATCAGTTGCTGGTTCGTTGGGTTGATTAGAATTTTGATTGAAGAACTTTGTTCTTAGATTCATCAGTATAAACTGCTATGAACTGTTAATTCTGGTCACCAAGTGACAGAAAGACATCAATTGCCACCAGTCTGAGATAGAAGAAGCTTACATTGTCCCCTCAACAAAAATGAAATTCACAAAATGCTTTCCTTCACACATGTCTCTCTTCTAGATGGAATTCCCATGAGTACATCTAATTGACACCAGCTATATTTATAGTTGTTTATTTGTAGTTAATGGCAATGCAATTTCTGATATCTACACTATTTTAAAAATATAGAAAATTCTCCAGAGATATGAATAATATACAAAATGTGTTGAACTGACACAGATATTTCCAATTGCAAAATCCAAAGACAAATTTTGCTCAGCTCACTGTATGGTGATTGTCTAATTTAATAGAAAGCCCAGTGCTCAATATTCAATATTCTCCTATTCCCATTCATAACAGCTTTTTTGTTTTAAAGATCTTTTCTTTGAGTTCTTCCATTTTTTAAATGCATTGGATTTTCAGAATCTAAAATTTGTGAAATGTTTTTTTTCTTCTTAACAACTCTGAAAGTTTTTATATCATTCCTTAAACAGTTTTGTTTTGTATCTTATTTTTCATTTTCTAGATCCTTTGGAAACTCTGATCAGACATATGTTCAATCAACTTACACTATCCTATATGTTGCTTTACTTCTCTTTCACATTTTTAATTTATTTTACACTACTGATTACATTTTGAATAGTAGTTTAATTCAACTTAAATTCCAGTAAACTGACCTTTTATTTCAGTTGCATCTAATATAATGCTTATCTAATCCTTTAAATATTTAATTTGGCTGTTAAATTTTTTCATATATGTACTTATATATTGCACATATATTATACATTTTTAAATTGTTTTACATATTTTCCTATTGAATCATCATATTATCAATATTCTTTTACTTCTTAAAATCCTGAAAATATATTAAGCTATATTTTATTTCATATTATCAATATCTTAAGTCTTCACATATTTCTTTCTAATGTCTGTTCTTACTGCAAACTCACTTCCTTATTGTTTCTTTAATTAAGTGTCATATGAATTTGCTATGAAGTTCCTT
>NW_005871190.1:590889-617819 GCF_000147115.1 Myotis lucifugus | reverse complement strand
ATTGTTTTCTTTTCGGAAATGTATTCCATAGTCTTCTAATGGTTGCATTAAATCAATGTCAACTGGAGACTACTTAAGATAAAATTATCTATGTGTTTAGCATAGCAACTATGTAAATATTGTAAATTTAGGCCGGAATCTACAAAACAGCTGATTTAAAGATATTTTTAATATACATTGATTTCTTAAAGGAAGGGAGAGAGAGAGAGAGATAGAAACATCAGTGATGAGAGAAAAGTATCAATTGGCCACTTCTGCATAGCACCCACCAGTGATGGAGCCAGAAACCTGGGCATGTGCTCTGACTGGGAATCAAACTGTGACCTCCGGATTCATAAGTTGATGCTCAACCATTGAGCAACACTGGCCAGGCAAAATCTGTATTTTTAATTGTTATCTTTTTGTTCTTTTCTTCATTTACCCAATGTGAAGTTGAAAACAAAAAAGTTTATTTACTGCTTATTTTTGCTTCTCAAGGTTTTTTTCTTGTATAAGCTTGCACTAAATTGAAAGATCTGAACTTTATATGGGTTATATTATACTTTCTATATTGGGTGGGCTGTGGGCTTTATTTCCTTTACCTTTAATTCCATGTAACCATTAAAATTAAGGTCAAATTCACTATGTTTTGCAATATATTTTCAAGGTGAAACCTGATGTGGGACTATCTCATCACACAAGGCTTTGCACTTTTATTTTGTTATTGTCCTCTAGAATCTTTGATTTGTTGCAACTCAAGAATGCATTTTTAAGCACTAAAATATTACCCTGCTTTGAAAGATACATTTATCAGAAGAGTTATTCATGGAATTTAGTACATCCTACTATGTTACTCCATTTTTAATATTTTATAAAAGGAGAATGTCTAAAAAAGCATTGTCTTTGGTAAAGGTAATGAGAAGTATGTTTGTATTTGATTAACAGATTTTTCACAGAAGCATTTTTAAGTTTTTATTTTGAAGCTCATATGTTACTCTTTATCTATTAAAAAGCTAATGCTATTTGCAAGTATCATGAATTTTATACCTTAGAGAATATGAACCAAGATGACTTAGCCCTTACAAGACTTGGGAGGTTTATAAAGCTTCTACTTCTAATTAATTCATTACAGGTAACAGGGCCATATTAATTATTAAATATATCTACACTTTTCAAAGTCTCTTCCTAATATTAATAAGATACATTTTATCACTACTACAAATCAGGATATTCAGTGGCACACTATTCTTATACACTTATGGCTTTTTTGGTAGAAAAATGCTGCCTTTAAGCAAAGAAAACATTGATAATAAATAATATACTCACTAAAAATGTTACTACAAAAGACATTGATCATGATTTTTAAAATGGTAAGTTCAACATTACTCTCTGAATACAGAATTTATTTGGGAAGGAGTAAAAGTAACAAAATTTAAATTTTATTTGACCCAGTTCATTAACTAATTTTTTTCATAAAAAATAAGAAAAATAATTAAATTCAAATGGTATATAGGAGTGATTGAACAAAAGAGTTTTAAAAAGAGAAATAAAACTCATGGACATGGACAACAGTGTGGTGATTGCTGGAAGAAGGGGGCGTGAGGTGGAGGAGGGTATGGGGGAAAGGAGACTTGACTCGGAGTAGTGAACACACAATACAGAAAATGTGTTGCAGAATCATGCACCTGAAACCTATATAATTTTGTTAACCAGTGTTACCCCAATACATTCAACAAAAAAGGGAGAAAAGCTGCTGTTTGCAGTATTAGATATGGGAAGGATTTGTTTTTGGTAGTCATCAGTGTGTAAAAGCATGTTGCATTGAAGAAAAGTACAGAGGATACTATATACAATAATTTGGGTGTGAGGTTTTTATATAGTTTTTCATATTGAAAGATGATTTGATAAAATTATCTGAAATATAAATCATCAGATGATGGAGAAATAAAAAATGTAATGTTATCCAAGTGAGCCATAAATATGTATGTTTAAATGGTTCAGTGTATTTTAAAACAACATTACTCCAGGATATCTTAATTAATATCCATTTTAGTGGTTATTACAATTGAAAATCCCCAACTCTATAACTCAGTGAAAATTCTTATGAATTGAGCATTCAAGGTAGTCTCCATTTGAAACATTTTCATTATGGTAATGATTTAAGGTTGCTAAGTACTGAATTTTTTTAAAAATAAAATTTTATTATGAAATCTTTTTGACCTTTCAGGTAAATTAATACAATATTTTGTAGGCATTTATAAATTTTTTTACGTTATCTTATTAGCATTGATTAGGGCTGTAACAGTGACTATAATGATTACAAAATTTTAAGGGCCCAGGCTGAGTCTATTTTTCTGCTTTGCTGTACATAAATTCCATTCTTAAGATGGCTCCCTTCCTAAGGGAACCACAGTTTTATTCATCTGCACTCTTGTGCACAGCCATGATTTGGGAACAGTCCCAATTCCAAATAACAGAGTGAATCAGTGTCTTAGTTCAGATTGCTATAACAAAAATACTATACAGTGAGAAGCTTAAACAACAAGCATTTATTTTTCACAGGTTTTGAGTGCTGGAGGATCTCTTCCTGGCTTATAGACACCTGCCTTCTCCTTTCCTCACATGTAGACAGCAGAGTAAGAAACAAGCTCTCCCATGTCTCTTTTTATTAGGGCACTAATCCCATCACGTCTTCCCATAGGCTCCACTCCAAATACCATCATCTTAGTGATTTGAGTTTCAAGATATTAATTTGGTGGGAACAAAAGTAAGCAAACAAGATGTGCTAAAACAATCAAGATATGCTGAAATCACCAATTTCCCTTACTGGACAAATGTCATATTTCCTTAAAAACCTAATTATAAATGTCATCAAAAGCCCTGAAATGGTCCTGGGGGAAATATCCCAGTGTGAGTGGCAATAATATTTTCTCACAAATGTAAGAAATTGAGAGAAAAATTTTTGTACAATTTGTATTCTCATTCATACTTGTTATATACAGGGACTTCATGCCTTTGTCTTGTATTGATGTTTATACTTTGCAAACTTTTGAATATGTGTTCATTTTTCTGTAATAAAGTATTTCTATATGAACCCACACCTTTCATGATGGCCCTTAAAGAAACGTTAGTGATAAACTCAAAATTGAATGGAATCATCGAAAGGGGTAAGAATCTCCTCTCTGCATTGTATTCAGGGTTTCCTCCATTTAAAAAAGCATGAATTTGGATGGCAAGAATATCATTTAATTACTAAAATCTATTTGAAGATAAAAAATTCTACATAAACTTGCTTTAAGGCTTTAAGGAAAAATTTAAAAGCATTAGTAAAGAATAAAGGTAGAAACATTGACTAAAAGATTATTCAAAAATAAACAATGAAAATTCATTAAAAGGCATAGAATTTATCTTCTGTGCAAAACTGAAATTTAGCCTCTTGAGAAGTAATGGGTGGCAATAGCTATTTTATGATGATAAATGCAAAATTCCATGAGTCTGTATCACAGAAGCCCAAACAAATTATGAATTACGGGTTAAAGATAAATGATTTGACAGAGGACATTGAACAAGTGTGTTTATGTCTTGTTATTAGATGATTAATTACAAAAAGGTAAAAGTTAAGTCTATGCACAGAAATAAAAGTCACAATGCCTCTGAAAGTGGAATAGAACTAAAATACATGAAATAGAAATTGGTATTATCTGAAAATAAAGGAAAAGAATTTGCTGAACTTAAATTACTTATATATACAGAATAAACTTATAGTAATGTGCATTCACATAGTCTTGGTTTCGTATCTAGTACCTCCTCCTTCCACCTACTGATGTATGACTTTGACTAAAATTAATTTTTCTCCTTTTCCTCAGTTTTTTATCTGTAAAATGCAGATGATAAGAATAGAATCTATAGTGATATCATCAATTTCAGATGAGTTAATATGCAAAGTGCTTAGCTTCCTGAACTGTTCTAACTGTACATTATTCATTTTTTAAGAAATATTCTTGGATATTTATTATTTTTAAATAGCATGATTATGAATTTACATTAGGTAAAGCCAAGATTCTTCAATAACAACAAGCAAATTTTTTGGTAGTGTTCACTATTCAAATTTCAACATATTTCATTGTATTGTGCCATGCTTAAAGGTGAAATAAATGATAAAATATTTGTGATATAATATTAACATAAGCTGGTGCCTGATCTTATTTTTAAACCTATAAAATTAGTAAAAGTACTTTTTTAAGATTATAAACTATAGAATGGTTACTGTTGATTACTATTTTCATAAAACACACAGATTCTGAACTACTTTGGGGGAAATATCTTGATGCTGTGA
The DNA here is from genome assembly GCF_000147115.1 of Myotis lucifugus. NCBI lineage: Eukaryota > Metazoa > Chordata > Mammalia > Chiroptera > Vespertilionidae > Myotis > Myotis lucifugus. Next base: position 613,504 of record NW_005871190.1, on the reverse strand, counting down.
ACTAATAATATGTCAGAAGAATACTCATAACATTAACTCTACTAAATTGAGAAGTCCCATCAATCGCACAGTCTTACTGCTGTTTTGCATATCTGAAGACTTTCTGAATCCTACAACCTCTGCAACATATTTGTTTTACAAGGACATGGCAAACAATATTTCAAGAGTGTGACCTGCACTTTGAAATACTGAAAAACAAAATATAAAGCAAAATATTTCGAATTTCATGGCACATTGAATTTTTTTTTAAATGAGAGAAAATAACTTTCTGTTTGTATTTAAGACTAAGTCATTAATAGATACCACGTATATATTCTCAGCAGCCTTCTGTGGATAGTTTACAAATCTCAATATTAAATGAAAACAAAATCATTGATATTAAAATGAGCAAGCAATGCAGGAAAATTCAATGTGGTATATTCAACTTAAAATGCAAAAAAAAAAAGAAAAAAAACTAAATTTCAAAGAGAAAGACAGTAGGAAGATTGAACTCCCTATATTTAAATATAGATTAATATTTCATGTGTTATATCTCCTTGCTTATATTACAATTTTTTATTAAAAAACGATCCCATTTTGTTTATATTTGAATTCTACTCAGATCCCTTCTGTAGTGTTTAGAGGACTTTATATTTAGAGTGAGGTTTTTTTCCTAAATCTAGAAAATATTTTAATATCAATAACTTTCTTTAGACTCCTGAACCCAATACTCACCTAGGATTGTTTGTACAATGACAATTTACGCAAACTGACAGGAAATTTTTCCTAAGGATGCTTCTTTGGCATTTCCAGGTTGAGATAAACAGTTTTTATAACCTCAAAATAAAGGTCAATGTCACAAGCAGAAAACAAGCACACCATTTAATCCAGGCGATTCTATGACAGGTTAACTTGGTATTATTTAAATATGTTGTTTTCTGAGGATTTGATTATATGTAGACTACCTACAGAATGCTATGGATTTAATTTCCTTTGGGCAATTCTCAATAAATATTCAGATATGTTCGATGTACTTTATCAAAGGATTATACTTTGCTGATAAACATTTGTTGCATCAACATTCTGTATTGTCAATTAAGGGCAGAGTCATATTGTTATCAGTGGAAGTGGGGTATCATCTTTCCCGCTGAGTGCTGGCATGGAGTCCTTGCAATATCTCGAGAAAAATAATTGTTTGAGACTCGGAAGGGAGGATGAGTGATTTCTGTCTGTGTGGAATTACATCCCTGGGTTTCCTAAGTCCCATTTCCCTTAGTCTCGTCCTGGAAGAAGTGTAATTGGGGCTTTAGCTTTTGAGCTAAAAGCAAAGCCAGTGTCCAAAATTTCTGTTCCATGTTGCAGCTGGGGCCAGTTCAGCATTAGGCTAGTCCAGTGGTTCTCAACCTTGGCTGCACATTAGAATTACCTGGGAATCTTTTTTAAATCCTGATTTCTGGGCCTCATCCCTCTGGAAATTCTGTTTCTTTGTTATGGGGTGGGGCCACAACATTAGTAACAAAGAAACAGAATTTCCGGAGGATGAAGCCCAGAAATCAGGATTTTAAAAAGATTCCCAGGCGATTCTAATGTGCAGCCAAGGTTGAGAACCACTGGGCTAGTCCTTAGTCCGTTTTGTGTGGGATCGACATGGCAGGCAGCCATGTGGAAGAATGCAGGAGGCAGGACCCAGAGCCCTGCAAGCCAGGAGCCAACCAGGAGAAGGAAGAGGAAGCAAGAGAACAAACTCCTTTGTTTAAGGGATTAAATCTCAAGTCTAGCCACACCTATTCTAGCCAATGACCTGTTCCCAGGTGTAACTGACAGACAAAAACTTTCCTATGTTACCCCAACTTTACTGGGCATGCATTTAATTCCACCCCCCCCCCCTCGCCCCGTCCAGTCCCTTCCCCAGCAATCTGTAGGGGTATAGAACTGTGGCTCCCTGGGGAGTGTAAAGCTTTAGCTCCCTGGTGAAGCTGCCCAAATGACATGCCTATAATATTTGGCCTTCTCCTTGCTCCTTTCCTCTTATTAATAATTAGGTTAATGACAACTGTATCATTATTGTATGACTTCCAGGAACTGGGGTTGATATCTTATTGAAAACATTGAATAGGCCATTCAGGATGACTTGATTTAAGGTCGTTTTACTTTGCCCTGTACTTTTTCCTTAGGAAACAATTCTAAGGCTGCACTAACACAGGAGTGAGCACATGAATATGACTAAGAGTTATTTCTTTAAAAAAATTTTTTTTTTTAATTTCAGACAGGAATTGAGAGGGAGAGAGAGATAGAAACATCAATGATGAGAGAGAATCATTGATCGGCTGCCTGCTGCATGTCCCACAACTCTGGCATGTGCTCTTGACTGGAATCAAACCTGGGAACCTTCAGTCCACAGGCCACTGCTCTATCCACTGAGTGAAACCAGCTAGGTCCCAAGAATTATTTCTATATGGTTTAATTTATTCATGAATAAATTAAATTATTCAATTATACAACATATATATATTTATATATGTGCATATTTATAACTGTTTATAATTATGTGATTAGAACTATGTGAAAAAGCCTTCATAATTTTACCTCAGTGAAAATTTAAAGCTGCTTTTACCAATTTCCTATAGTGAGCATTCAAAAACAAATCACAGCACATTACCCACACAAAAACTGACAGTAAGCAGGGTCATATTCTATTATAAGAAACTTCTAAATAAATAAATGCATTGACTTACTCTTAGCTGTGGAGAAATCACTTAGATATGTGGAAACATCTATCAAAGATAATTATTTTAATTTTAAAATGGTTCATCTAAGTGTTTCTAAAATCAATTACATTACAGCTCCTATTAGGCACTGTTGACATTAGGAAATTTACCTTTCCATTAGAGAACTAATTATTCTGGGTGATTCAGACAGACACTTAAATTACTTAATCCAATATTTTGACCTAATATTCATCTTTCTTTCATTTGTAACTCTTAAAAACAGGGGTCCTCAAACTTTTTAAACAGGGGGCCAGTTCACTGTCCCTCAGACCATTGGAGGGCCGGACTATAGTTTAAAAAAAAACTAGTCGGCTGCTAAGCAACAGGCAGCGGCGGCAAAAACACCCGGCAGGCCGGATAAATGTTTTCGGGGGGCCACATGTGGCCCGCTGGCCGTAGTTTGAGGACCCCTGCTTAAAAACAACAGTAAGAATTAAGTTAGTTAAACAAACAGCTGCTAATTTCTACAGAAGAGAATTACAGGGCATACTGTGAGAGCAATGTATATTTCCTCTAAATTTGATTCACTTCACTATTAAATTCTCCATTTTTACTCTCAATAATAATGTAATATATTTTTATTATCACATGGATGTTTCATGTAAGTATAAAATTATTTGCATTTATACTAATTATGTATCATAATTAGAACAGGTAATTACTATGTTAGCATATTTAATTACATAGTTGAACATTTACTGCATGCACTCAGAGTAATGCATGCAAAATATTCACAATAAGTAATTTTTATTAAGCTCTTATAAAGTCAAACTATTGAAATCAATAACAAGTAAATATAGATTCAAAAAGTAAATATGTAGATATAGATATAGATATAGATATAGATATAGATAGTATTTTAAAGGAATTCCCAATCTATAAACATATATTTGATACGCAGAGTTAAAAACTGAGAAGTTTTAAGTTATTTCTCAGTAGTTTGGGTATTTTAAATTATTGATACTGAAATCAAAGCTTTTTGGCATTCTTTCTCCTAGGAGCAAACCCACACCTTTCTTCCCTCTCAAGTGTCCATTTCCCAATCTCTGAGGATCCCCATGAGACTTGCCACCAGCTGGGCAATGGGCAGAAGCAGCTGGTCCTTGGCTAACCCCCTGAACCTGTGTCCGAGGCGCCCTCTTCTCTGGACTTCCCAGTGGGCCAAAGCAGCCCCACCAGGCTCTCTCTTGTTGCTTCTTCTGTCCTAAGCCCTTCCTTGCTTCACTGTCCCCAGCTTTAATAAAAGTATTCTCAAAATAAAAATAAAAAATAAAAGAAATTAAAGCTTTCATATGCCTATTGTCTAAAGCAAAATAGAACATAGCCAAGTATTCATATCCAGACTTGTTTTGTTGTATGTGAAAATAAATGGAATGTATAATGAACCACTGGAATATATTATAAACTAAAGGCCCAGTGCACGAAATTTGTGCACTGGGGTGTTTGTCCCTCAGCCCAGCCTGCACCCTCTCCAATCTAGGACCCCTCGGGGGATGTCCGACTGCCAGTAGCTGGACATCCCTGTCACAATCTGGGACTGCTGGCTCCAAACCACTCTCCTGCCTGCCAGCCTGATCGCCCCCTAACCAATCCCCTGCCAGCCTGATCGATGCCTGACTGCTCCCCTGCCGGCCCGATTGCCCCCAACTGCCCTCCCCTGCTGGCCTGGTCCCTCCCAACTGCCCTTCCCTGCAGGCCTGGTCACCCACAACTCCCCTCCCCTGCCAGCCATCTTGTGGTGGCCATCTTGTGCGAGGGTGTGACAGTAAATTTGCATATTACCTCTTTATTATGTAGGATGAGTCAATCATATATATTTCCCCATGTATATATTGTGAAATATTGGGGTTTCAACAAATATAATATATGGTAAGATAATAACTAACATATACTGAACACATTTTATACCAGGCACCTTTCTAGGAGTAAATTAACTCATTTAATATTTAACAACAATCATATGAGAACAAATTTCATTGTTATCCCATTTTACAGATGGCAAAACTTACAGGTGACTCTTTAGTGCTAACAGATTAATGACACACTGCACTGTCCATGCAAAATAAAATTTATTTTTATTTATTTATTTATTTTTTAAATATATTTTATTGATTTTTTACAGAGAGGAAGGGAGTGAGATAGAGAGTTAGAAATATCGATGAGAGAGAAACATCGATCAGCTGCCTCCTGCACATCTCCCACTGGGGATGTGCCCGCAACCCAGGTACATGCCCTTGACCGGAATCGAACCTGGGACCTTTCAGTCCGCAGGCCGATGCTCTATCCACTGAGCCAAACCGGTTTCAGCACAAAATAAAATTTAAAATGACACAGGTTAACAGAAAAAAATCCTCTACCACATAGAATGAACTTTTAAAAATAATTTTGCTAATAGCATATAGCACAGAGTTGGGAAGATTTGTTGTGTGTGGAAGGATTCTTTACAATACTTCCAAAATAGTGTGATACTTACAAAAGGCCTTTGTGATTATAAAACTGGCTGTATCCTCTACTTCAAATTACAAAATGATAACTGTTTAAATTAAAATAAAAATAGTTGAATTTCAAATAAAAACAGTATGTTAGAACAAGGTATAAATACACATTTGTGAAAGAATGATGTTTTTAATGAGTGACCTTGCTTATGTTCTGTGTAGTTTCCTGGAATAAATTGTCACCTGTGGTGGGTCTCACTTCTATGGGAAAAATCTTACTACCTATTTATTTATAGTTATTTCATAAGTTAAAGTACCCCAAATAAAAGATATAGACACAAGAACTTACATGGCTGGAAAAATGTGCTGTGAGCACAATATTGATAGAATGCTCTTACATGCAACATGGTTAAGGGCTCTGTCAATGATCACATGGCTAAGGGCTTTGTTTTGCTCTTTTTCTTGTTTTCTTGTTATTGTTGCATTGTTTTCTGTTAACAGGTCATTTCTGACCTTGGATATTATTCTGTGGAAGTAATTTAATAATATAATTTCCTCAGAAACCAATGTGTGATTTCCAAATAATCAGTAACTAATTATCAAAGGAAAAATTTTAAAAAATTGCTCTCTGATGTATTTGTTTGAAGGTTGAGGGGAAGGTATTCTATGTTGTTATAGAAGGCTCCATTTAGATTACTGTAGTAGCAATAATGATCACTTGGAAATAAAAGAATAATCATAATAAATCCATCTCTGATACTCTTAATTCAGTTTAATCTAGAACTGTTGTCAGCAGGGTGCTCTCTGTTACTGGTGGAAGTGAATTCTTGGAATGCTTCTGGGGAAAGAATTGCCTGAGGCAAGCTATGGAAAAAAATCCAATCTTGTCTTCCGCAGGGCTAGAATTAACACCACTATCCAGAGTTTCCACTTCATATTAAAGTCCAGTCCAGTCTAGCATCTGGCTAGCTTAACTTGTGTTCCCATCTGTACCCCATTGTATGTGGGATCTGAAGGCCCTGAGCCATGCAGATGCATAAGGCCACATAACTGTAGAGGTGCATGGCAAATGCAGGTCACAGAGCAAAAGCATGCAAGAGAAAAGCAAGAGATACATTTTTGTCTGGGGATTATAACTGGGAGGATTTGCAGACTTGCAGTGGCTCACCCCCCACCCCCCCAGCCAATTTTTCCAAGTTAGACTGACAGGCAGATACCTTTCCTAAGTCACCCTGACCTCACTGCACATGTGCCTATCTCCCTCCATGCCACTCCCCTCCCCAATAATCCAGGATGTGAGAAGGGAGGAGTATTAATTCCCTTGGAGGGACAATGCTTGGATTTCTTGGGGCAGGTGTGAAGCTGTGGCTTCCTGATGAAGCTGCACAGATGACCATGTTCATAATGCCTGGCCTTCCCTTTGCTCTTCTTCCCATTATTAATATGAATCACTAGCTAATTATGATAACAGAACTAAGACTTTATAGAAGTTATATGTCTAAAGGAAGAATTTTCTAGATTCCTTTAGAATTCAGACTCTGGGGGGAGGCAATAAAATAATAGAAATATGAATCTTCCTTCTTATAGTCATAAAGGAATTAAATATAGACATCTCTTTTCCAAAGTTCCTTCTCCATTCTATATTAGAGCCACTCAGATGATTTCTTTACCACCTTCTACAAGCTTACGCTTACTAATGACTCTATGACAAATCCAAGTCAGTTCACTCTCCTGTCAACAGCATGTGACACAGATAATTCCACCCTCATTCTTAGTACAATTTATTTACATATCTACAGAGACCCCACATTTTCTTAGTTATTGCCATAACTTTGGTTAGGCTTTGGTTATTCACAATTTTCTTTGCTTTTTTTTTCATCCTGGTCTCTTAGAACTTAGTGTTGCAGTCCTGGTGCTCAACAATATCAGAACAAATATTATTTTTGAGTGTACCCAGAACAGTTGTCAAAATTAATAACTTGCTGATTCTTTAAGCAGGCCACAACTAATTTCAAAATTTTAAAATTATGTGAAGAATTACTGTATTCACAGTGAAATTGAAATTAAAAATTAAGCCCCTAAAAAATTAGTAGATAATACACATATGTTTCCAAATTAAAGACTGTCCTTCTGAAGAAATAATGGATCATGTTTTATGCACTTGATAATATTTGAACAAAATAAATATATACATATTGAAATGGGAAAGTTAGACTGGAATGTGGGGTGTTCTCCTGGGCAGGATGATTTCCCGGGCTCTTTGTCCAATGGAGTTGAAGAATGAAACCACGGATGGAAGATGGTATAGCAAAGGTGGAAATTTATTGAAGAACAAGTACAGACTCCCACGGGGGGAGGGGGAAGAGTCCCACTGAGTCCCTTTTTCCTATAGTTTATAAAGGCTGCAGATATTTGTGCCTCAATATTCTCTCTGATTGGTCACCATTCCCCTTTGATTTGGTCACTACAGCAACTCCTGAGCTCAAAGGTCAAACCTCACTTGGGATGTGTGAGGCTCTCCTCCCCTCCTCCCTTATTGTTTCCCTATTCCCTTTGGGCTTTCTTCCTCCTTCTTTATTTTGTAAATATAGACCTTGTGCTGTTTCCAGCTCCCTCGTCTTACGGAAATGTAACCTTTTGCAGCTCTGTAGCCCTGTGCTTTTTCCATGGACTCCTTAATTTTCTAAAATTTCCTAAGCCTGCCTATTTCACCCCTAAAAACTCCTTTCGATATTCCCATACTAAAGTTTAAAATGTTGCAAATAATGTGATGCATCAAGAAAAACAAGTTATTCATCTGTTACACTAAAATGTCTACAATATTTGTTCTTATAAATCAATAAAAGGGCCAATAACCCAATAGAAATATGTTGAAAATAGTAAATAGAAACCTCATAATAGAATAATAAAAATAGACAATGATCACACACATGAAAATATATAAAGGGTTTATTCTGAATAGATAAAAAAATTTAAATGCAAAAATTCAATCTTTATTTGTAGTGATAAAACATTATATAAATAAACACTTCTTAAGTAGAGAATTCACTAAATAAGTTTGGGATAAATACTCTGCATTCGTTAATTTGATGTTAAGAATATTTGATGACATTAGACAAGGAAAAATTGTAACTGTGTAACCTTGAAAAAATTTTATAAACTGAGATAAGTTTCTGTTTCCAAAACGGAGATAATGATTCCAGAATATTGTTAACGATAAGTGGTATAATAATAATAACAACCAACTGCTATTAGTGTTACTGGGAAATCAAACTTCCCTGTCGCTCATGAGAACAGGTGGAGGTTCTTGGGGTATCTGGGGTGCTGCTGAAATAAGCACTTTCAGCAGCCCCCACTGGAGCATGAGATGTGGAAAAGGTTTTATTTGCACGAAGTAACATTCCTCAGGTTCCAAAGTCCCTACCACTTGAGCCAGTCAGGGAAGAGGCTCAGCTGGGGTTCCAGCAGAGCTAAAAGCAATGCCAGTGTCCAGAGCTTCTGTTCCATGCTGCAGCCCGGTGTAGTTCAGTATCCAAGCCAATTGAAGTCCATTCGTTTATTGTGGGGGTCCCACGTGGCTGTGAACCATGTGGGCATAGGGGCGTGCATCTGCCTGCCCCAGGAGGGCCAGGGACCCTGTGTGCCAGAGCGAGAGTAAAAACCAAGAGATCCTGGCTCCTTCCTTTGGAAGTTTAAATGTTCAGGTTTCTGGGCTTGCACTGGCCACTGACTCACTCCCAAGTGTGACTGATGGGCAGAACCTCCCACATCACTCTGACCTTCCTGGAAATGTCTAAACTGCCTTTGCCTAGTCCCTTCCCCCAGGATCAGCAGGAACAGACTTGGAGAGTGTTAAATGCAGCGCTTTGGCAAAGCTGTATAATGGCATGTGTATATTATCTACCTTCCCTTTCCTCCTTTCCTATTAAATAATAACCAGGTTATTACAACGGCATCATTAGCATCTGTTATGTGTCTGTTGTTTACATTGCTATATGCCTGGAACATGGTAAGTGATTACTAAAATGTAACACTTTGTATAAAAGAGACAAATATGTACAGACAAGAAGGATCTCGTGGAGTATATTTTAGCCATAAAGATTTCCAAAGTAGCACACATCCTGTTCCGTTTTTGTATAATCATCTGCATCTATGTCTGTGTAACATAGAGTGATGTCTGAAAGGTTTTCTCTAATGTGTTAACAATATTTACAGATAAATAGTGGATCTTAAAATTACTTTTACTTTTTTGTTTTATATGTTTCAATATTTGATAATTTTAAAATGAGGTTCTTTTAGAACAAAAAATATAAATTAATTTCAATTTTGGAAAACTCATAATGAATGTTTTGAAAGTTGTAATCTGGAGATTCATAGATTAGAATGAGTTCTAAGAATAAATATTCTGATCAATATTTCTAGTTAATATTTTTATGGAGCTATATTAAATTGTGTTCAAGTGCATAAAATTGTCTACTATGCTTGCTTCTTACAGCTTTTAACCTTTATTCTCTCTTTTATTTTTTTATTTTTTGCCATGATTCAATCACTTTGAATTTCCTAGTAATGAATATGTGTTTTCCTATCTTCTTATTTCTATAAGGGCACTTTGCATTCTATTTATTATTCTAAGAGGATATGGCCTTTCTTTCCTCTTGTCGCCCCTCCCCCATTTTTATTCCCCATGACAACATCTACTTAATAGGCTTTGCGTTTGAGATTACCATTGAGGATGCTTCTGAACATCCCCAGAGACCACAATCCATGTTTTCTCATCATTAATCAAAATCCTCTTTTGAAGCAGATTTTAGCAACAAGTTTTTCTTCATGCCCTCATAACATTTACATACAGAACAGTGTGCTTATTTTCTATCTTCTGGCATTAACATATATTTAGTACACAGGATTTTCTTCCCCCACCCAATTCACACTTGTAGCTTTCTATAGGATTAAAAGATTAGTGTGTATTAGCATAAACTTGGAGAAAACAAAGTATTATGGTATGAGTGGATATTAATCAAATAAAATGTTGTTAATCTCATGATTTTACCAGCAATTTGTTTAAAAAAACAAAACACTGTATTATTCCTCAAGAAAATAATGTTTAAATGATATTTTTAACAACTGAATTAGAGTAATGACACTATAATTTTAAATAGGGATGAAAGGAAATTGTACTTTAGTACTTAAATCAGATCTAATACTTGGCCCTGGCATATTCTTAAAACATGAAAAGAAGTCCTTTTTGATATAAAGCAGGGCATTTTGCATACATTAATATTCCTTCATAGCATTAGGCATGGAAACCTCGAGGTTTGCAATAACCAGCAAATCATTAATCCTCAGTTTCTTATATCTGAAATTCTAATACATGTGGATTTACTTGTATGTAACTTTTCAGCCTTTTTTTGATCTGAGACAGTATAGTATTTGTAGGTCTAATGAGAAATGATTGAAGAGGTAACTTCACGTATAATCCTTTCAACTGGTGTTCTGATCAAAGCAATATCACAAGTACTACACTTTTGATGAAAAGATGCTTTCAAGAGATGGGGATTTTAATTCTGTTTCTGACAATATGGTTACTTTAATTTTTCAGAATCTTAGTTTGTTCTTATATAAAATGAAGGACCTATACAGGATAATTTTGAAGGTGCCATAGAGTTCTTCAAAAACATTAAACTTTCTATGTTACATAAAATATTGTGATATATACTGTATTATCAAAAAGAATTCCAGATAAAAAGGGGTAAATTTAAAAATCTAGCCGAAACCGGTTTGGCTCAGTGGATAGAGCATCGGCCTGCGGACTGAAAGGTCCCAGGTTTGATTCCGGTCAAGGGCATGTACCTGGGTTGCGGGCACATCCCCAGTAGGAGATGTGCAGGAGGCAGCTGATCGATGTTTCTCTCTCATCAATGTTTCTAACTCTCTATCTCTCTCCCTTCCTCTCTGTAAAAAATCAATAAAATATTTTTTAAAAATAATAATAATAAAAAAATAAAAATCTATGATTTTATAAAATTTACTTCTGAAGTCATCTCTTTGATGATTCTAACCATATTTTTTAAATTAATCATCATTATATTAGAGAATGTGGAGATGTACTTTTCATTTGGAAAAATAAAACAGTGGAGATCTCATTCCATAGTAAATATGGTGACTTATTACATCCTTACTTAATGGCATGGGAATTTAAATAATACAATGTAATAATACAATATTCTTTATGTAGATAAATGTTTTAAATATATTTTTATTTATTTCAGAGAGGAAGGGAGAGGGAGAGAGAGAAACATCAATGATGTGAGAGAATCATTGATCGGCTGCCTCCCTCCTGCGTGCCCCACACTGGGGATCAAGCCCACAACCTGGGCATGTGCCCTGCCTGGGAATCAAACTGTGACCTCCTGGTTCACAGGTCGATGCTCAATCTTTGAGTCATTTCGGTTTGGCTTTATGTAGATAATTTTATTTCTGGTGAACCAGCTTTGGCATTATTAGGGAGGGAACATTTTTTAGTAAGGAATAAGGATCAGATAAAAATCTCAAATCAGTAGTGTGTCTGTCAGTTTGAGTCATCTGAGAAGCAGATTCCAAGACGGAATTAGAAGAACAAAAAAACAAAAAAATGAGTTGAGGGAAATGGCTGTTAATGCTAAAAAAGAAGTGGGGATAGGTAGGAAGAGTCTTCAGACCCCTTTGCATAGCTGACTCTGAAAGGAGTGAGGTAGCAAGAAGGACAGGTAGGAGGAACCTCCAGTGCAGCTCTGAGAAATTCTTGGCCAAGGCAGAACAACGATTACCTGTTCTCAAGACACAGAAATTGTCCATAATCCTGCCGCAGCTCTGCTCACTAGTTCACTAGGAGTGGCCAGGAGAAAGTGTGGCATTGGCATGAATACTTCAGTGAAACCAGAAGATGCAATTCTACTTCTCACAGCAAGTTCTCTCTCTCTTATTTTTAATTCCCACCTGAGTATATGTGTTTTATTGACTTTAGAAAGAGGAAGAGAGAGAAATCCCCACCTCCAAAAGCACCCTGACCTGGGACCGAACCTGCAACCTGGGTATGTGCCCTGATGGGAATCAAACCCACCACCTTTTGGTGCACAGACGGCCAGATGGCACTTCAACCAACTGAGCACCACTTCCCATCCTCTGCCAAGTTTTCTCTTAACAGAATTTCTGAGTGGCACACCTCCATGGCTGCCACAATTAGTGGAATTTACATTTTTACAACTTTTTTGTGTTCTAATTATTCAATAGCAAATGAAATATTTGATTCTGGGGCGGGGGGAGGAAGAATGAAACACATTCATATAAATGATCTTTGAGAATTAGTTTTGTCCTGGGTAGTTTCCTCTAAAGTAAATAGCTATTAATACTTGGTAAGAATGAGTGACTGGCTGTTTTCCTTTATTAATTAAGAAAATTGATTTGGAGATAGAAACATTTATTGAGCATGAACTATGCCAATCTATTTCACATTTTACATAAATTATTTCATTAGTCCTGTGCCTTTCAGTTCAACAAATATAAAACTGGCCCAGCTGGTGTAGCTCAGCGGTTGAGCATCAACCCAGGAACCAAGAGGCCACCAGTTCCATTTGTGGTCAGGGCACATGCCCGGGTTTTGGGTTCTATTCCCTGTTGGGGGTGTTTAGGAGGCAGCCAATCGATAATGTTTTTCTTATTATGTTTCTATATCTCTATTCCTCTCTAAAAAACAATAAATAAAAAACATATAATAAAAAAATGAAAAACTAAAATCTTTTTGTAGAAATAGCTTGGATTAAATGAACTACCTCTCATTAATGTATATTGGTAGAGAGCCTCCAAGAAAATTTTATGTTTGGATGCCTTGGATTTACTAAGGATTGTCCTTTATCAGGATAAAATGGTATCAAGCCACTCTTACCATAAAATTTGGAAGATTTTGACAGAGTCCTATAACCAAGTGAAGCCTTGACTAATACTATATATAAATATGCATGACAAATTAACCTTGAAGGAATTTATTTTAAAATTACTTTTCACCCTAGCCAGTCTGGCTCAGTGGATAGAGCGTCAGCCCTCAGACTGAATGAAGTGTCCTGGGTTCGATTCTGGTCAAGAGCATGTACCTTGACTGGTCCTGGTTGGGTGCCTGTGGGAGGGAACCAATTGATGTGTCTCGTTCACATCGATGTTTCTCTCTCTCTGTCTCTCCCCCTCCCTCTCACTCTCTCTAAAAATCAATGAAAAAATATCCTAGGGTGATGATTAACAAAAAAAAAATTACTTTTCATGATGTCTGTTAGGTTCATTGTTATTATTGCTTTAGCAGAACATAAGTAAGTATCTGTTACTTAGAGACTTAAGAATACAGGAAAGGAACAATACTGGCAAAAATGTCAGCAACAGGGAATGAAAACATCCTATATAATAAATGGCTAATATACAGATTGTTTTCTCAACCAGGACTTTGACCGGGGGTGGGGCTGGCCCAACAACTGCCCATGGCCCCTCCCCGCAGCCAGCCCTTTCCCCCACATCAGCATCGCCCACCCTAATCAGGGGTGGGCCAGCTGGCCAACTGCCCGCGGCCCCTCCCCTGGGCCAGCCTACCCCCGATTGGCCCCTGCCACCCCAATTGGGGGTGGGGCTGGCCAGCCAACCTCTGACGTCCTCTCCCCACTGCTGGCCAGCCGATTGGCCATGATCAGGGCAGGCTGACTAGACCCCACCCGTGCACAAATTTGAGCACCGGGCCTCTAGTATGAAATAAGTATGTGAAACTACGAGATTAAAGAGCCCAGCCTGAATGACTAAATGGTTGAGCATTGACCTATGAACTAGGAGGTCAAGGTTTCTGGTCAGAGCACATGTCCAGGTTGTGGGCTCAGACCCTAGTGTGGGGCATGCAGGAAGCAGCTGATCAATGATTCTCTCTCATCATTAATGTTTCTATCTCTCCCTCTCCCTTCCTCTCTGAAATCAATAAAAATATATATTTTAAAAAATTAAAATAAGTAAAATAAAATGAGACAAAAGAATTGACACCAATAAAGAGATGGGGTGACTGAAATATATAGAATGACCACAAGATGAAGAAAATCAGAAGATAAAATTAAAAACTAAAATCTACTAAAATTATTAAGAAAAATAATAAAATTATTACAATATAAAAAGTTGGCTTACCCAATTACAGATATGAAATCTTGAGAAGACAACTAGAGAAGAGAAATCATAACTCTAAAGAAATTTTTTCTCTTTTTATGAAAAATAATGGAAAGCATTTTTATATCCCACTGTTTGTTATAATATATTAAATTTACATAAAATAATGTCTACACATAGAGTGCCATGCCCTGCATAATAAATTTTATAAATAATTCAAGTAATTGGTTGTATTAGGATGCTGGGAGGAATGAGAAAGAGCTTATATTAAAGTTCCTTCTGACTTTTATTACTGTATTAAACACAATAAAAGCTAATTAAAATATTATGGGTTTTGCTTTGAGAATTTATAGTTGAGTTTCCAAAAAACTATATTTTTCTGGAGTTTTAAATTGCTGTATCCCAGCAGCTACATCTTGAATAAAGCCCATTTTTTCCATGCAGCTGAGAAACATATTTATTAATTCTACAATATTTTTCATTTAAAACTTCAGAGTCATTAATCAAATCCTAATTTATTTATGATTAAAGTGGATTATCTATTCAGTTAAAACATATAATATATTGAGATAGATTTACTAATAATTTAGTTGTGCCTATGCATTATGTTAATTTGCATGGAAATAAAAACCTACAACATCCATAGGGAAGACAATGTATGATGCCAGAATTCAAAAATAACATAATGACTATTATAAACAAAACTGTTTAGATCAGTGGTTCTCAACCTTCCTAATGCCGCGACCCTTTAATACAGTTCCTCATGTTGTGATGACCCCTAACCATAAAATTATTTTTGTTGCTACTTCATAACTCTAATTTTGCTACTGTTATGAATCGTAATGTAAATATCTGATATGCAGGATGTATTTTCAGTTACAAATTGAACATAATTAAAGCATAGTGATCAATCACAAAAACAATATGTAATTATATATGTGTTTTTCCATGGTCTTAGGCGACCCCTGTGAAAGGGTTGTTTGACCCCCAAAGGGGTCGCGGCCCACAGGTTGAGAACCGCTGGTTTAGATTAACTATAATAAAGACCAGTATAGTTAAGAATCAATCTCATAAAATACTAAAGCAAAATTAAGTGAATTAATAAAAATGATAAATTAAATGTTAATTTTTAAAATAACCTTTATAATTAAAGTGAAAACAAATATAAATAAAAAATAGTATTAGTTATATAATTGTGCTATTTATGTAGTCATTAATCTTTAATATTAAATATCTTCATGCTTATTTAATATAATTTTGATAACTTTTTACAATTTTACTCACACAATTTATCAGCAAATGCATTATATAATTTGTGCTAAAAATTGATATTTTGCATTTTCTAAGAATTTAATTAGAAATAATAAAAATATACTTTTAAAATCTTTTTTGTTGAAAGTATTACATATGTCCTTTTTTTTTCCCCAATTGATCCCTTCTAGCCCACCACTGTCCCCCACCCAGGCCTCCACCGGCCTGATGTCTGCATCCATGGGTTATGCATATATGCATACAAGTTTCCCCCAACTTACCTCTGAGATTCCATAGTCTGTTCCATGCTTCTATATCTTTGGATCTATTTTGTTCATCAGTTTATGTTATTCATTAGATTCCACATACAAGTGAGATCATTTGATACTTCTCATTCTCTGACTGACTTATTTTGCTTAACATAATGCTATTTCTCTCCATGCTGTCTCAAAGAGTAAGAGGTCCTTCTTTTTTACAGCTGCATAGTGGTCCATGGTGTAAATATACCACAGCTTTTGTATCCACTCATCTACTAATGGGCACTTGGGCTGTTTCTAGATCTTAGCTATTGTAAATTGTGCTGCTATAAACATAGGGGTGCATACATTCTTTCTGATTGGTGTTTCAAGTTTCTTAGGATACTTTCCTAGTGGTGGGAATCACTGGGTCAAATGGCAGTTCTATATTTAATTTTTTGAGAAAACTCAATACTGTTTTCCATAATGGCTGCACCAGCCTGCATTCTCACCAGCATTGAACTAGGGTTTCCTTTTCTCCACATCCTTGCCAACACTTGTCATTTGTTGATTTGTTGGTGGTAACCATTCTGACAGGTGTGAGATGATACCTCATTATCATCTTAATTTGCATCTATCTGATGATCAGTCACTTTGAGCATTTTTTTCTTGTCTGTTGGCCATCTGTATGCCTAAATTGAAAATCTATTTAGGTTCTTTGTAATTGGATTGTTTGTAGTATTATTTAGTGACCTTTATTGCCTTCAATTTGAAGTCTATTTTATCAGATATGAATATTGCTACTCCAGCTTTTTTTTTTCATTTCCATTTGCATGGAAAAAATTTTTCCATACCTTTATTCTCATCATGTATGAGCCTTTTATTCTGTGATGGGTCTCTTGTAGACAGCATATATTTGGGTCATGTTTTTGTATCCATTCGGCTACCCTATGTCTTTTGATTTGAGTGTTTAATCTATTTGCATTTATGGTTATTATTGGTAGGTACTTATTTATTGACATTTTAATTATTTATGCCAATGTTTCTCTATATATTTCTTCTCTTTATAGCAGTCCCTTTAACACTACTTGCAGTGCTGGTTTGGTGGTGATAAACTCCTTTAGCCTTTTTTTTTTTTTTGTCTAGGAAGATCTTTATTTCTCGATCTATTTTGGATGAAAGCCTTGCTAGATATAGTAATTTTGGTTTTTAAACCTTGCTTTTCATTATCTTGAATACTTCATGCTATTCCCTTCTGGCCTGTAGAGTTTCTCATGAGAAATCAGCTGACAGACTTATGGGAGTTCTTTTGTAGGTAAATTACTTTTCTCTTGCTAGTTTAAAGATTCTCTCTTTGTCTTTAATTTTTGGCATTTTAAATACGATGTGTCTGGGTGGGCCTGTTTAGGTTCTTCTTGCTTGGGACTCTCTGTGCCTGCTGAACTTGTGTGACTTTTTCCTTCATCAGCTTAGAGAAGTTTTCTGCCTTTATTTCTTCAAACAGGTTCTCTATCTCTTGCTCACTTTCTTCCCCTTATGGTACTCCTATGACAAGAATATTGTTATGTTTCATGTTGTCCCACAGCTCCCTTAAACTGTCCTCCTGTTTTGTTTTTCTTCTTTTTCTTTTTGGTTCTTCAATGAGTGACTTTTTTACCTTATCTTCTAATTTACTGATCTGATCCTCAGCTTCCCCTAATCTGCTGTATATTCCTTCTAATGTGTTCTATATTAGTGCTATGTCATTCTTCATTTTTGATTGGTCTTTTTTCATAGATACTATATCTTTTCTCATGCTGTTGAGCATCTTTGCCATCATTATTTTGAACTCTATGTCTGACAAATTTCTTCTCTCCATTTCAATCTTTTTCTGGAGAATCTCTTGTTCTTTTATTTGGGGCTTGTTTTTTTGTCTCCCTGTTTTGGCTGCCTGTTTGGGTTTGTGTCTATGTATTAGGTAGATCTGTTATGATTCCAATATCTAGTACAGGATGCTGCACAGACACTCTGGCCTTGAGTACCCTATTTGAAGCTATTGGCAATCCACAGCTTGTGGCTCCCTCTGCAGGGTCTAGGTGCCTTTGGAAAGGACCAAGATGTACACCAAGGTCTGCTTTTCCTAGCTTCAGGCCCATAAGCATATCAACAAAGAGTCAAAGCCTTCAGAGACCTGCCTCTGCTGGCAATCTGATTGACATTCACTTTTAATTAGCCTCAGGCTTTGGACCATCGGGTGGAACGAGAGGTTTTCCCACCATTTGGGACAATTGCTTCCCTCCCAGCCAAAAGCTGCCTGTATGGTAAAGTCTGCTGGAGAAAAGTGGCCTCTGCAGTATGAAGGAATAATTGAGCACAGGAAACCTGGGTGTCTGCCTTCTGAGCTCTAACTCCAGAGCCCCCAACCCTAGATTCTGTTCACACAGCTCTAGTCAGCTGCCATCCCTATGCTAGGTCCCAAGGTGAGTGGCTACGCACAAAAATTTGCACATTAGCCCTTTCAAAGAGTGCCTGCATTTTCAGCCACCTCTCCCTGCCAGACAGCAAACCTGCTGCTTTCAGACAGATGTTATGTGGGTACCTTTCTCAGTTCTGGTGCCCTGGGCTAGGGGGCATACCTTGGGGTTTAGTCCCCAGAGTTCTCAGTGGAATCCTCCCACAGCTTAGATATCCCTCCAGAACTTTACCTGCTGTCTGTTGTAGCTCAGCTAGCCCTTTCTCACCTCCGCACTTTCTGCTAGTCTCTATGCAGTCTCCACTTCTGTCCTTAAGGTAGTCTTCAATTGATTATTCCAGATGGTTCTTTTGTATTTTAATAGTAATTTCAGTTTAATCCTGGGAGAGTATCAGTGTAGCTTCCACTTACTGCACCACTATTTTGGAATCCTCAAATAAAATAACATATTCTAACTACTATTCTAAATTAGTCAAAGAATAATTCTTCAAAGGAATAAGCTCTTCTCGAGTTTTATGTAAAGATATATACAGGCATTGTCAAAATATTCAAAATATTAATTCTACCTTATTGTATATTAACTACTTGCCTGGTGCATGAAATTCTTGCGGGGGGGTGGGGTATTCCCTCAGGCCAGCCTGCACCCTCTCCAATCGAGGACCCCTTGGGGGATGTCCAACTGGCACTCAGATATCCCTCTTGCAATCTGAGACTGCTGGGTCCTAATTGCTCACCTGCCTGCCTGCCTGATCACCCCTAACCTCTCTGCCTGCCTGCCTGATTGCCCCCAACTGCACTCTCCTGCCAGCCTGATCACCCCTAACTGCCTCTGCCTCAGCCCCCACCACCATGGCTTTGTCCGGAAGGAAGTCGGATCTCCAGAAGATGGCCAGTAGACCTGGTCTAATTAGCATAGTGCCCTTTTAGTAGTATAGATAAATTATATAGAATAGAATTGCTTAAATGGGGAGAGGGGAGCCTTTTTCAGCAAGAGGAGATGCTCTTGGCAGTCAAAAACACATAATCCCTATATCTGGACTGATATCCAGCCATATGCACTATACTGCCAAACTGGTCATTAAAAAAATTGAACCGCTTTCTTACACCTTACACCAAATAGCTGTTGCCCTTCAAACCCCTCCTCTGCCCCCACCTTAGGTTCTGCCTTCGCAGTTCACCCAGATTAGGTTCTGATTGGTCGGTTTCTATGCCAGTTAGTGTCAAAAGCTCCGCCTCCTAGGCAGCCATTGGCTCCTCACACTTCACCCATATTTGGTTCTGATTGGTTGGTTTCTATGCAGGTCAGTGTCTCTGGGCCGATCTCTAGGCCTGATCAGAGAGGCGGGACTGGTCAACAGCCACCCCAGGCTGCTGGCAAGCGGGCTGAACTGCTGATCTCTCAGAGAGAGGCACTGCCACTGGTATGTCCGGAGAGAGAGAGAGAAGCAGGGTCTGATCCGCAGTCAGACCCTGCTTCTCTCTCTCTCTCTCTCCAGGACTCGCCAGTGACCATGGTAGCTGCTGATCAGCCTTGCCTTTCTCTCTCCCCAAGAGGTCAGCGGTTCAGCCCGCTCGCCAGTCTCTGCCCACCCAGAGAGCTGCTGCGCATGCAACCTGGCATTCAGTCAAGCCTTTGGTCATTTTGGACGTTACAGACCATGGGTTTTTATATTTTAAGACATCCCTCATATGATTTCAGTACTGTGGTGTCTTACTTAGTTTAGTGAACATATTTCCAATCTTCTCCATTGGATTCTAAGTACATTTAATGATGCCTTGTAGATATCTATTTTCTTAATGTTGAGTAGCTAGCTTTATGTGGAGACAGTAAAGTGTATTTATGAAAGGCTAAGCCTATCTATTGTGAAATCTGACTAGGCTGCCATTTTTGGAAAAGCCATGAGGTAAAATATGGTACCTATATCATACAGCTGATATAAGAACTAAATTTCAGAATCTACAAAAGTAACTATAGGGCTTTGCATGTAATGACAACATTCTGTTGTTTATTACTGGGTAGACACTCAGTAAGAGTTGGCTGATAAGGCAGATGGGATTAGATGGAATATTTTTTAGGATGAAAATCATAATTCTCACCACTGGGTATTTTAAATCATGTTATGCTTGAAAACTCAATTCAAATCTGAGAGGAAAATATAAGATATATTTTTGTGAAACCATTACACTTTTCTACAGACTAGAATGAAATTCCTTCAATTCTAGATGAAGTATCGTTTATGTAATATAAAAAGTATCCAAATAATTTTTTTTCTCATGATGTAATCAAATTTTATTTTAAGAAAACAATTATCTACTATAAATTTTAATAAAATTATTATCACAATTGTTAGGCTTTTAATTAATTCTCCTTAAACATGTTCTTAATCTATTATATTTCATCCTCATCATCAGATTTATAAACTTAATGTATAAAGAATTGTATTTCTTCCAAACTTCTTCCTTAGTTTGTCAGCAGCATTGTTCTTACGTAAGGTTGAAAAATGAGAATTTAAAGCATAAGGTGTTTTCCTCCCAAGGTCACACTGAAAATACACAGGTAGAACAAGGATTAGAATATGAAGATTTTATCAAATGCATTGTTTTATTCCAGGTCTTTGCTGAATTATACAATTCTGCTTTTTGATACTTAATTTCAATACCTCTTTACAAAATGAGATTTTTCATGTGAACTAATTCATTCATCTCTGAGTGATTTTCAGAAATCAATTAAAAACAATCTTTTCCCCAAATACTACTTACCTACATCCTTAAAAGGCAGAAATAAAAAAAAGGACAAGAAGGGAAACATGCTATTCATTTGAACTAGGTTTTATTTACATTTATGTGTATGATACTCTAACGCCATGAGATGTATTTCTAACTTCTTTTATAAAAATAGTAATGAACAACAGTATAGTGATCGTGTTGAGGGAGGAGGATGGGTAGAGGTGGAAGAGGACATGGAGGGGATAAATGATGATGAAAAAATAAAATAAATCTTTTGGAGGTCGTAAAAGCATACGGAAAGATATAATCTGCACTCCCCCTTCCTCCAATCCCTTCCAAATAATATAACTTCATATAACACCATGAAAATTTAAAATATATAAGCTCAAAATGTTTAAATAAGCTTTTATGAATAGTAAATTGAGAGTATAGGCCACAGATGTCAAACTCATGAAACAAGAGAAATGGCAGACTTTTAGTTGTAGGGAAAAAAAGCAAAACTTTGAGACTACAAAGGTCTCAGGTACCAAATATTGGACAACTTCTAAAACAAAGAAAGAAGGAACAGAATATTTATAAGTCAGATGCCTTAAATACATTAAAAATATAAACAATAACTAGATTTGTTCAAATGGTTTTTCATACCTTATTCCGACTTAATCTTAGTTTCTCATGGTAATGATGATCAAATCTTGATTTTTTTAAGGAAACTTTAAAAAAAGTTTCTACTTTAATAGGTTTATCCTAATGTAATTCTTAGTCTTGATACAATAATATTTAAGTTTTATTGAGTCAACTTGGACTTAGAAATCGAATTTGAATTTCCTCACCAACCTTGTAATATTTAATTCAATGACAAAGCTTTAACCGATCTTGACGCAAATACTAGTTGTAGGGAAAGCACACATTTATATGGAGTTAGAAGAAAAGATGTTTACTTCCTTGCTTCACTTCTGAGGGCAAATCAAAATTAATATTGCATATGGGAAAATAATTTAGTACATAACCAGTCTTTAGCTTTATTCCTATTAATGACTAGAGGCCCAGTGCACAAAATTCGTGCATGGGTAGGGTCCCTAGGCCTGGCCAGCATTCAGTGCTGATCAAGTTCCCCACCTCCCCAACTCTCCCCCACCTCCCTCACCGCCAATTGGGGCCTGACAGCTGGGGGGAGGGGCCACAGGAGGTTTCAATCCCCAGTTTGGAACATGCAGGAGGCAGCCAATCAATGATTCTCTATCATCATTGATGTTTCTATCTCTAATTCCCTCTCTGAAATCAATCAAATATATATTTTTAAAATGCAAGGTTTTTAGAGGAAGAAAGGTAGGGCAAGGGAGCTTTTGGAAAAAAAAAAAGGATAGGGGGCATTTGAGATTTGCTCACATTTCAAATAGAATAACATAAGGTGGTCTTTAGCGGGTGACAGGTGAGAAGTGGCAGTGGGTAGAGTAGGGCACTGGGGGCTGAGGAACAGGCTGTAATGACTGAAAATGTCTGTGACAGTGACACCAAGCATGTGTTGGGGCCATCGCTGGGATCATTCATCCCCACGAAGTTTTGATTCCAGACGGGAGGAGAAACATGGAGATCAGTGGGTCTTTC
>NW_005871190.1:587150-589657 GCF_000147115.1 Myotis lucifugus | reverse complement strand
ATATTTTCTTTTATACAGGCAAATATATTCTCTAAGTTTCTTTAGGATACTGAAATTATGACTAAATGCTGAAATTGTCAAACAACACTCACATTATTTATATATCTTATCCCAGTAGTCGGCAAACTCATTAGTCAACAGAGCCAAATATCAACAATACAACGATTGAAATTTCTTTTGAGAGCCAAATTTTTTAAACTTAAACTAGGTAGGTACATTGTTATTAACTTAATTAGGGTACTCCTAAGCTGGCCTTTGCTAAAAACGTCTTCAATCTGATTGAGGTACATTCGCTGAGGTCAACCCCTTCCAACTCTTCCATCCACACTCGTCTTGTATACTTGTTTCAGATAGATGAGTGTGGATGGGAGAGTTGGAAGGGGTCGACCTCAGCGAACTGTACTTCTGCTACCCCCCCCCCCCCCATGCTGCGTATCCCACGGCCCGCCTGCGCCGTGTCTCCCGTCGCCCGACCGACTGACACCCCCCACTTCTTCTAACGCCACTTCTTCAAAATAGACTCACCAAGGCTGAAAATCGACTTCTGCGCATGGGCCACGAAGTTTCAATCACACTGTATGTGCGCGCCTGCACGTGGTATTTTGTGGAAGAGCCACACTCAAGGGGCCAAAGAGCCGCATGTGGCTCGTGAGCCACAGTTTGCCGACCACTGTCCTACCCAATGTGATAACTACTAATACAGCATCAGTATCTGGGAATCCCCCAAACCATCAGGCTTAGTGTCCTATAAGTCTTTCACACTGGGAGACATTAGGTTCAGGAATGTCAATCAAGCATTGTGTGCAGTACACTTTAGTCTAATGGTAAGTGACTTATTTTCAGGATATATATGTGTATGTTACTAAAATAACTCACTGATTAAAAACAGTGGGTCCTAACAGCCTCAAAGTTACCTCCCAGTTGGAAAATCCTCTCAGTATATACAGAGGAGGAGGCAGGTGAAGTCAAAACTGTCTAAGGCATTCTGGGGTAGGAAGAAGGTTATACACCTGCTTCGACTGAGTGTTTCCTAGATATCCTTCTACAGCAGTATCCACATATCAGCCCTTATTAATGCAATGTTGCCTAGTATTATACAGGCTTCTATTTCTTTTTATTTTTCCCACAGCCTTCATTGTTGAATTCAAATTCTCTTCTAAAATAGATAATACTGCAGTTGAAAGTCAATATTTTTATAGCTATATTTCTTACAGTTATGTGTGCCTTTTGACTAAAGATCTGGAAAATGATACATAAACCAAGGAGTTGAGAAGACATCCAAAAAGTCTACATAAAAGAAACATTTAAATTCATAGATGTCTACCTGCTGGGACAAGGGATACATAACTTTAAAATTTTGATAACTGTCACATGATGATTTTCAAACAATTTTTACCAATTTACATTCACTACATCATTGACAACATATGAGTGCCTATTTTTTCACACCCTGAGAAAAATAGTTACAATTGTTTTTATCTTTGCTAAACTAGTAACTAAAAGTAATATTTTAATTTGTTTTTATTTATTTGTGAGTAAATGTATACCATATATGTAGAATAAAGTTTGTGTGTATAGTAGTAAAAGGAGAAAGTACAAAGTAATGGAAGCTTAAATCACATAATGTGATTTAAAATAAGCACATTATTTTCAATCCTCTCCCATATAACAAAGAGCTAATATGCTAATTAGACTGAACAGTAGAAGGACAGTCTGGATATGCTGCAGACCAATTCCAACATGTCATAATTTCAAGAGTTTCATCAAAAGGTTGATGAGATTTGGGGACTCAACAGGGTTGAGTCACACATGTAGTCACCTGTTGGGAATGGCTAAAGGCATTTCCCCAAACCTGAATATGAAACTGATTGTGGCTGCCAGACAGCTAAAAGGTATCTTAATCTACATGTTATTGCCTCCTACTGGCCAAACACCTGAACAGCCGTAGGCTATTCCCCAAACTGACAATGCTTCTGTACCCTTTGAAACCTTACCCTTTGAAGTGTATTATCTCCACCTTGCCTTAGGACAAATTGTGTTAACAAAAGCAAAGGTCCTAGACGAGGAGGGAGTCTTCAGTTCCTTTAGCTGATGGTCCTCTGACCCCCAATGCCTTTCAAAATTATATCTCGTCTCCAGACTCTTTATTGGTCTCTGGATTCCTATGTCATCTACGCACAGCCTTTTCCAGATTCCTGAACCCTTCTTGATGCTGGGACAAGAACCCCGGCAATGTTTATATCCCCCTAACAGAAATAACCTCACACATAAGTTCTCAATAAAGATTTTCAGAATTAAAAAAAAAAAAAAACAAGAAGAAGAGAGGCTATTTTTCCCAGCCAATGTCTTCTCTTCCTTAATACTGAGTTTTAAGCATTGAATCTTACACAGAAGAAACTCTCCAGCCAAGAGTAGAAGCAAATATGCTGGCACACCCTTGAATAAAACACATTATCAACTGATCCTTCTCACTGCATTCTGTTAATGACATTTAAGGGAAAAGCCTG
>NW_005871190.1:544774-585995 GCF_000147115.1 Myotis lucifugus | reverse complement strand
TTGAGCATCTGCCTCCTGGTGGTCAGTGTGTGTCATAGTGACCAGTCATTCCCAGTTGTTCTGCTGTTAGGGTCAATTTGCATATTACCCTTTTATTATATAAGATAGAGGCCTGGTGCACGGGTGGGGGCCGGCTGGTTTGCCCTGAAGGGTGTCCGGGATCAGGGTGGGGGTCCCGCTGGGGTGCCTGGCCAGCCTGGGTGAGGGGCTGAGGGCCGTTTGCAGGCTGGTCACAGCCCCTTCAGGATGGGGGGTCCCGCTGGGGTGCCTGGCCAGCCTGGGTGAGGGGCTGAGGGCCCTTTTCAGGTTGGCCACAGCCCCTTCAGGGTGGGGGGCCCTACTGGGGTGCCTGGCCAGCCTGGGTGAGGGGCTGAGGGCCCTTTTCAGGTTGGCCACAGCCCCTTCAGGGTGGGGGGGCCTACTGGGGTGCCTGGCCAGCCTGGGTGAGGGGTTGATGGCTGTTTGCAGGCTGGCCACAGCCCCTTCAGGGTTGTGGGGTTCCCGCTGGGGTGCCTGGCCAGCCTGGGTGAGGGTTTGAAGGCTGTTTGAAGGCTGTTTGCCGGCTGGCCACTGCCCCATCAGGGTGGGGGGGGGTCCCCACTGGGGTGCCTGGCCAGCCTGGGTTAGGGGCTGATGGCAGTTTTCAGGCTGGCCACTCCTGCGGGCTGGAAGCAGGCATCTGGGATTTATTTAACTTCTATAATTGAAACTTTGTAGCCTTAAGCGGAGTCCAGGTTGGGTTGCCCCTGGCAACCAAGGCTCCCAGCCCCTCCTTGAGCAGAGACTATGTGGGCTGGAAGCAGCTCTCTTGGATTTATTTATTTTCTATAATTGAAACTTTGTAGCCTTGAGCGGAGCTCAGGTCCAGCCAGGGCAGGCGGGAAGCTTGGCTTCCTCCATCTCCAGGGGCAACACAAGCCTCCTGCTTGCTCCAGTTCCATGGCCTCAACCATCTTTGTGACGGACTGACAGAGTGAGGAGTGATGGTTAATTTGCATATTACTCTTTTATTAGATAGGATATATATGTGTGTATGCATATATATATAACGTTTTAGTTTTTCATTTTGGTTTATTTTATGTTCAGTATGCTTTTAGACTCTATGATTGAACTTTCATGGTGGTCATTATTTTAAGGCCACAATGGTAAGAGGTTTTTTGTTTTGTTTTTCTAATAAGGAAATAAATATAAACACTAATCCATATCTATTAGGATAAATAACGTAGAAGTAAAAATTATTCTGACACCTATTTAAAAGGTAGGGAGGACTTTATTAGGACTATTATATTAGAAGAGAGATCAAACTCAACTCTGACATAAGGAAAAGTGAGAATTTATAGACAATGAGCAGGGTTAGAAGTTTAGTGGATGGAAAACAACTATGAGGAGAGACTACTGGTAGAGGGATTCTTAATAAATTGACTTAACAAGATTCTTGCTGAAAGCAGACCAGAGTGATCTGATATCAAGAGTGGGGGAATTTTTGTTAAACTGACTTAGGATTCTTGCTACAACTATATTAAGCAGGTTGAAGATAGGACCCAAAACCAAAGCCAAGTTTTTAAAAAAAGAAAAATATGAAAACGGGCTCAGGATAAGCTAAATAAAATTTTGTCAAGGAGAATCTTTGCCAATAGGTGTATGGTAGGAAGAATCAAAGAATATATGAAACTTACTTACAAATGACCCTCTTTATTTTAACTTCCAAAGGGAGTCAAATTATAGGAGGCTATCTAATAGCCCTTGATAATAAAATAAATCTATATGCAAGCATTAGAAAGATATTCTGGCAAAGGGAAAATGGGGCAAAAAAACCCAAAAGACAATTTATACAGCTGTCATTTGGAAATATATAATATTCACACTTATCAAAAAGTATGTGATTGGTCTCTATGAAAAAAACAGTAAAACAATGTTAAATGTAATACATTTTGCATTCATAAAAATGACTAATAATTTTAAAGGTACATACAACCTGTAACCAAAATAAAATATTTTAGGATTGAAATATCATAACAATTTGAACATTGTGTGCTTTGTGAAACATTCTAAAAAATGCATGGAATTAAAATCAACATTATTTGATTTTATTGTTAGCTTAAAGTAATGGTTTATAACTTTTGTTTAGAAAAATAAAAACAGATATTGTATTAGTGAAGAAAAACATACCAAAATACTTGTTCCTATATATCAGCTGAGATGTCAAACATTACAAACAAATCATGATCCTATATAATAAAAGGCTAGTATGCAAATTGTCCCCTCGGGAGTTTGACCGATCATTATGACGTGTGCTACCACCAGGGGGCAGCATGAAAAAAAGGCAGAGGCCCCGGCCGGCAGCCAGCAGGCAGGGGAAGGAAGGCCCCTATTAAAATGGTAGGGCCCAGTCGGCCTTAGGGACCCTACCTGTGCACAAATTTTGTGCACCAGGCCTCATATATATATATATATATATACTAGATGCCCGGTGCACAAAAATTTGTGCACTCGGGGGGCTCCCTCAGCCCGGCCTGTGCCCTCTCGCAGTCTGGGACCCTTCAGGGGATGTCCCTCTGGCAGCCCAGGAGCCCTCGGGGGATGTCCACTTGCCAGCGGGGAGCAGGCCTAAGCTGCAGTCGGACATTCTTAGCACTGCTGAAGAGGGGGGAGAGGCTCCTGCCACCACCGCTGTGCTGGCAGCCGCCAGTGTGGCTTGTGGCTGAGCAGAGCTCCTCTTGTGGGAGCGCACTGACCACCAGGGGGCAGCTCCTGCGTTGAGCGTCTGCCCCCTGGTGGTCAGTGTGTGTCATAGTGGCCAGTCATTCCCAGTGGTTCTGCTGTTAGGGTCAGTTTGCATATTATCCTTTTATTATATAGGATATATATATATTTTACACACATACACACACACACACACACACACACACACACATACATACAACAGGGTGTCCATAAAAATGTACACACATTTTAAGGTATACACACTTGAGCTGATAGCTCAATTGGTCAATTAGTGTTTCTTTCTTTTCAGATTTAGCCCATTGCAATTAATAATGGCAGCCAAAGTATATATACGCATTCACAGGTAACACAAATAATGAAAATAATAGGAATATCATCATATTTTGCATTAGATAATTTTTGCCAGCAACTTCTTTTTTGTTCTGTGATTCTTAATGAAAATGTGATGGCATCATAACCAGAAAGCACCTTTACTGCCACTATGTATAGAAAAATAAAGGATGACTGGATCTCTGAAAAAAACATAAAACTGTAATGTGAACTTTTTAAAATTCTTGATAAACAAAATGAAGAACTCATTGCATTTCATAAATTAATTGGTAATCATCATAATCCACAGAATTCCAATGAAATCACAATATACTTTGTGGAATTAACAGCTCCAGACTATCTTGTAATTATGTTAGCAGCACTATTTCTCACATAAAAATGTCACAGAAAATAAATGATGTTAATATTTATTCTATGAAAAACAGTTTCATAGTCTACATGGTGAGTTAAACCACTAATGGCTAGTAAAAAATGATGTAACAGTTATGCCAGTAAAATATAATTCACTATGGGAAAAAAAGTGCTCTAAATACATGAAATAAAATATAACATTGAAAACAAGTAGCAGGTCCCAAAGAAGTTATTTAAATGAAGTGGTGCTGCTGTTATCTTAAGTCATCCTATATAATAAAAGCCTAATATGCTAAGTGTCTGGTCGGCAGGTTGGCCATTCAACCAATCAAAGCATAATAAGCTAATGATGTGCTAAGGCTGCTCAACCGCTTGATGTGCACTGACCACCATGGGGCAGACACTTCGACCAGTGGGTTAGCTTGCTGCTGGGTTCTGGCTGATCAGGATTGAGCAAGATGGGCTGGACATGCCCTGGAGCCCTCCCGTGGTCTCTCCCCGGCTAGCCAACCTCCCACGTCCCTCCCCAGCCCTGGTCATGCACTGGTGGGGTCCCTCGGCATGGCCTGCACCCTCTCACAATCTGTGACCCCTCGGGGGATGTTGGAGAGCCAGTTTCAGCCTGATGGCCAAATGACTGGTTGCTATGATGTGCACTGACCACCAAGGGGCAGATGCTCAATGCAGGAACTGCCCCCTGGTGGTCAGTGTGCTCCCACAGGGGGAGCACCGCTCAGCCAGAAGGTAGGCTTATGGATGGTGAATGCAGATGCGGTGGTGGGAGCCTCTTCCACCTCCGCGGCAGCGCTAAGGATGTCCAAGTGACAGCTTAGGCCTGCTCCTCACAGGGAGGAGGCCTTAGCCGTCAGTAGGACTCCCTTGAGGGCTCCCGGACTGTGAGTAGGCGCAGGCCAGCCTGAGGGAACCCCCCTGAGTGCATGAATTTCGTGCACTGGGCCTCTAGTATACTTATAAACAAAGACTTGAATTCGAAATTAGCATAAACATACATACATATACACCACACATATACACACAAATATATAAATTGTATGTGTATGATTAATATATGTGTGTGTGTATTTAAATTCAGATGAAACATACACACACACACACACACACACACACACACACATATATATAAATATATATTAGAATTTAATATACATCAGCAAAGGTGGCAAAAATAATTTGTCTTGAGGGCCAGTGTGTGCTTGGATTGTTATCTTGAAAAGGATATTGATGTTGAACATACATTTAGCAAGAATAATAATTAAGAAAAGGCAAGATGAGCCCTAGCCATTTTACTCAATGTTTAGAGCACCAGCCTGCAGACTGATGGTTCGCAAATTCAATTCCAGTCAAGGGTACATACCTTGGTTGCCGGCTCAATTCTCATGTAGAGGAGACAACCTAGTGATGCCTCTCTCTCACATCAATGTTTCTCTCTTTCTGTCTCTCCCCCTCTCTTCCACTCTCTACAAATCAATGGTAAAAATATCATTGGGTGAGGATTAACAAAAAAAAAAAAAAGAAAAGGGCAAAACATATATGATGGTCTTTGTCCATTTTTCTACTCACCACAAAGAAAAACTTGGACTTGAAGGGTCACCTCAGGAAAACAACTAGGTTATTTATGGCCAGATACTAAAAAATATAACTTTTCCTATCTTCTGCACACTTACAGGATTTTATATATATTGTAGATTCATTATATAGAAATTATCACAATGTTTTCATTACTTTAAAAGTCATTCTTCTCTAGTAGAGTATGAACTTCTCCATGCATTATTTCTAATAGTATACACTCAATAAATGTTCATCTCATGAATAAATGAATCAACAGGTGGTATTATTCTGAGGTTTAGATATTCATATTTTCTTTGTGAAAACAACCCAAAAGCAACAATTGAATATATAATTCAGTCCTAAGGCTAAAATGCATAACCCATGTGTTAAATCAAGTTGGCATGATATATATTTCCTATTTTAATGAACTGTATAATTTAACTCATCAGGAAGTATCCTTTGCCAAAGGCAGCTCTTTCATTTAACCTTATAACATGGTTGGAAAGAGTGTTTTGTGATTCCTGAATGAATTCAGCTTGATTTTCCCTGAATGCAGCCAAATTTGAGAGGATGGCAGAGATATATATGACAAAGAGAAGAATGCAACCATGAGCTTCTACAAAGTAATTATTAATTCAGACAGCTATTCAGTACTAGACATTATTGGAAAAGAGCCTTGTAATGCCACATAAGATGAAAAATGTCACAGAATCCTGAAATCAATACATTTTTCAAATTTCAAAAAATACCTCGTTAACATAAAATGTGCCAAGTACATTATATTGGCTGCCTTTGAATGTAAATATATATTTACATCCACCTGCTCATTTATTTATATAGCATATTATGTGCTCTCTTTACTTGCCATTAACTCCTTATTTTTTTATTCTGCAGTAAATTTACAGGAGGCATTCCTTTATAAATCAATCAATCAATCAATAAATAAATCAAGTTGTACAAGCATGCACTGTGAGACAAAACAAATCAAAGAGGTAGTCTTCCAACCAGGATTCTATCCATTCACCTTGGAACTGCCTTCCATAAACCAAGCAGCTCTTGGTTGTTTGGTTAATCAAGACTTATTTATAGCTTACCACTCAAATGAGAGTAGGATTAGGCATGTCTTCAGGTTGTTCCAAAGTTGGCCCTAGGGGAAAGAGTCTACCTGTTTGTGAATACATTGAGTAAGTACAACTTTGCTTCCCTCATGTGTAGCATGTTTCTCAACAAATGATTTCCGTGTTACTATGGAACACGTCTGGGCACTGTCCTTCCCACTGGGCTGCTTCTTTTACATCACATCCAGGACATCATGGGTGTTTCAGGTTTCAAGATGATTTTATGTCATTCATTCATTGGGGCAGTTTGACTAAATATCTGATAGCAAGCTTGTAATTGCTCTCAAATGGAAATTCTTTGAACCAAATTCCAGCAGTTATTGCTGGTTAGTACTCAGAGGCTTTTTCCATAAGCCGCTGTCTCCATACAGACGCCAGGACTCTTTTCAAGTAGTTTTATTGATAGGAATTAGCAGTATTTCCAGATGTCAAATATGTATCCCCTCAAATCCAAAGAAACCAAGGAGATGTTGATATTCCAACATGTTTTGTCCAACAAGCATTTTTATTTTCTCTTTTGTTTGTTTTTTTATTTTGAGAGGACATTTATTAAAGCTCGGGAGAGTGAAACAAGGAAGAGCTGAGGATAGAAGAAACAACAGGAGAGCCTCAGCAGGGCTGCTGTGGCTCATTGGGAAGACGGAGAAAAGGGGGGCCTTGGAGACAGGTTCAGGGGGTTAGCCTGGACGAGCTGCCACTGTTGCCCATTGGTCCCCTGATGGCAAGTCTCCTGGAGTTCCTTAGAGGTCAGGCGATGCATGCCTGTGGAGGAAGAAGAGGGGACAAGGAAAGGCACAGATGTGCTCCTTGGAGAGAGAGCACATCTCCAACAAGCATCTTTAAGCTAACACCTGTATGTGCTCAGGATTAGGACATGAACATCTTTGGGGGGCTGTTATTCAGCTTACCACATACAACTATTGACTTACACATTTATTTTCTAAAAATGTTTATATAAATGATTTTTAAAAATATTTATAGAATATAAATGTTAAAACTTTTATTTATTCATTAAACATATGTTAAATGTCCATGAAATAAGGGTTATATGTAAATTATTTTTAGGCTACACAATTGTATTTTTATACTATTTTACAAATGTACATGTAAAATATATTTTTTAAAAGACTAGATAAATTGAACGTGGTTTCATACAAACATTACACACTCTTGGAATTATACATATGAGAGAGGACTATTCCTTAGCATTTAATTTGTGTTTATGATATCAGGAGGTCTAATAGTATTTTAATTAAAACTATACAGGTCATAAATTTTAATCAGTTTAATTTAATACTAAAAATTATGTGAGTAGCATAGAAATCATCTTACTGTTCTTTTTTTTTCCAATTGCCATTGCAAGTTAAAGAAACAATCTATCACTTTATTTTTTCTACTAATTCCTGCTTAATTCTTGCCATGCTTTTCTCACCTTGCCAGTAAGTAGAACCCCAGTTCCACTTACATAACCCTGCCCAGACCCATCCATTTTTTTCACATAAATTTAGAATAATGATTCCTACCTCATAGTGTTGTTGTGGGGAATAAATGAATTAATAAATGTATAAGGTTTGAAAGACTTCAAGTGCTCAGTAAATGTTAATTGATATATCTTCTGTATTAAAAGGAAATAATAGTAATTGTGACAAATCACTGGGTTATTGGTAAAAGAAAATGGAAAAGAAACAGAAATTTGATTATCATATTTTAAGATGCATTGAGTTATAATGTAATTTCAAAATTCATATTGGTGAAGTGCATAAAAAATACCTACTATGAGGTAAACGCCCCACATACATAATAATTATTTCCATTATAAGTGATAGTAAGAACTGATTTTATGAGACTAATGTAATCACGATTCAAAACTCATAAGGACAGAATAGAAATAAAAAGTACAGATCAACTTGCCTATAAAGCTGAGTCATTTTGTTGTTGTTAATCCTCACCCTAGGATATATTTTCCATTGATTTTTAGACAGAGTGGGAGGGAGAGAGGGAAAGGGAAAGAGAGAAGCATCAATTGAGAGAAACACATCGATTGATTGCCTTCCGTACACACCCCAACTGGGGCCGGGGATCAAAACTGCAACCCACATAAGAGCCCTTGACCAGGAATCAAACCCATGACACTTTGGTGCATGGGCTGATGTTCTAAACACTGAGCAAACACTGGCCAGGACTGAGCCATATTTTTAATTAAACTATTTACTAAATGTTTCCAATGCTTTATTGAAATAATAACTAAAAAAAGATTTATCCCAGGAATAAATGGATCAGAAAAGTCAATCCCTGTAACGTGCCCCACAAACAAAATAAAACAGAAAACCATATTATTACAAAGCATTTGATAGCATTTAATAATTACTTATTATGAAAGGTCTTAGAAAAAGAACATTCTACTTATAATTGGGAAAAATAAAGATTGACAACATTCTGTGATAATCTTCAAAATATTTAAAATCTAGTCCAGAATTAATATCAAACATTCAGATCTGATATAGTCAACTCTAACTTGAGTGTATCAGCTGATTACCTACCATGTTTGCCAGAAAGTGTTGAGGATATAGACAATGCAATGAGACAAAAATGTAGACACTATGATAATTTTACCTAGAAAACCTAATACCATATGCAAATTATTAGAAATACCAAGTTCAGAAAGGTGGTTAGATATCTAACAAACAGAATAAATTAGCACCAATGCTCCTTTTTGGTATTTAATAGAAAATATACAACATTTACCACAGCTGCAAAAAGTATGACTAAATAATATACTAAAAAATAAACAGAGTATTTATAAACATCATTAAAATGGCATCAATTATCATTGATTTAGATTATAAATTTAATAGTAATTCAATAATAATCCCAGCAAGGACCAATCAATTAGGTAAGAATTGTTTATTAGAATTGGTAAAATTACCTCACTATTTAGAGAATTATACATTAAATCATAAAATTATTTCAAAAGAATAAACTATAAGTGAGAAAACAAACTTACAGAACATTGAGAATTATAAAAAGGAAAATACCTAGGGTTCCAGTCAAGATTGTGGCATAGATAAATGCCATTCTCACATTCACCCACAACCACATCAAAATTATAAAACAACCATCATTCAGAACTGCCTGAAATCTAACTGAACAGAAGTCCTATAACTAAGAAAATAAAGAAGGATCCACATGAAAATTGGCAGGAGCAGTGGAGATACAGAACAGGGTGGTCCCACAGCCACGTGTGACAGATAAGAATCCAGAGGGATATCTTGGCTGTAGAGGTCACTCCTGAAAAGCAAGGGGTCTCAGTTGCACACCAGGACCCCCAGCCCAGGTGTCCAGTTCCAGGAAGAGAAGTCCCCATAACTTCTGGCTATAAAAACCAGCAGAGATTATAGCTGTGTGAAAGAGAGGACTGCTAGAGTACTAGACCATTTTCTCTTAAAGATTCTGTACATGGACTTACTGTCCCTGAACTCTTGTGATGGGGCAGTAGCTCAAAAGGCACCAGGGGCATACAGAGAGGAAATGAATTATCTGATATCAGGGTGAAAGCTGGAGGGTGAAAGCAGAGGCCACTTTTCCTTTTCTGAAGTCCCCTTTCCCCACAGACCTAGAAAGCAGGCACCATATCTGAGTTTCCATCAGCCTATCTACACTTCCCCCCTGCCCTGGTGATTCCTGAGACTCCATCCCACCCAACTGGCTGGCCCACCCAAGCTGTTTCTAGTGGCCTTTCCATATAGATGGCCTGCCCTGGCTCATGTTGCAGGCTTTCTAAAATCTCTTAAACAAGCAGCATCTGGCCTCAACATGCCCCATACCTCTAGCTAAATGACCCTGGGACTGGCACTAGCAGCATCCAGCCTTGGTTTGCAGCTTGGCCTCTCCTGGGCATGTCCAAGCCCAGCACAAGTGGCAGCCATTTGCAAATTGCTCTGTAGCTCATGCCAGGTGGTCTGGGACAGGGGACAGATGATGGCTAACCTTGGCCTGGAACTCCTGGGAGGCCCCAGTAACAGCCCACCTAGTGGACAGCTTCAGACCACATTGATGCAACACCCAACCACCTCCACAACTGAAAAATTGAATGGGGACACTCAGAGGGCACCTAAGTCCCACTGAAGTAAGTCCTGCTCCATGGGGTTGGTCCCAGCACAGTTGATCTTCCATGATGGTTGCAACCAATCTTCACAGCCAATTGATCTGTGAATAATTTCTACCATAATGTGGCAACAGAAATCAAGGCTCAACTATAAGAGAGTGTACATAGACACACTAGGGTTGTACCTGAAATGCCCAGCTCAGGTGAACACAGAGGCTGTGCCACTAGATGCTACAGGACACCTATTTTATGAAGCCCATCTAGTAAGCCTGGGAGATGTAGCAGCTCTACCTAATATACAGAGACAAACACAAGGAGGCAACCAAAATGAGCAGACAAAGAAATATCTCCTAAATGAAAGAACAGAACAAAATTCTAGAAAAAGAACTAAAGGAAATGGAGACAAGCAATCTACCAGATCCAGAGTTCAAAACACTGGTTATAAGGATACTTAGTGAACTTAGGGGAAAATTGGATGAACTTAGTGAGAACATCATCAAAGAGATAGGAAACATAACAATGGAGATATAAAAGATTTTTAAAAATGTCAGAAAGAAAGAACACATTAACTAAGATTAAGAAAACATTATAAGGAATCAACAGTGGAATAGATGAAGCAGAAAATCAAACCAGAGAATTAGAAGATAAGGAAATAGAACAGCAAAAAGAAAAAAAGAATTTTAAAAAATTGAGGATAGACTAAGGATCCTTTGGGACAACTTCAAGCACACCAACATTCACATCATGGAAATGCTGGAAGGAGAAGAGAGAAAGCAAGGAATTGAAAAACTATGTAAAATAATAATGATGGAAAAGTTCCCTAGCTTTACGTGAAGGAAATAGACAATCAAATCCAGAACTACAGAGAGTCCCAAACTAGATGAACCTGAAGAGGCCCACACCAAGACACATCATAATTAAAATGCAAAAGGTTAAAGACAATGAGAGAATTTATATATATACTAGAGGCCTGGTGCACAAAAATTTGTGCACTCGGGTGGGTCCCTCAGCCCGGCCTGTGCCTTCTCGCAGTCTGGGGCCCCTCGGGAGCCCCTTCCCTCGGCTGCTGGCACCAGTTTTCCTCTGGCGCCCGGAACCCAGGCTTTCGCTCTTTGATCGCCGCGCAGCCCCCTGGCAGGGCCAGTGGGGCAGGCTTCCCTCTTGCTCAACATTCACATCATGGAAATGCTGGAAGGAGAAGAGAGAAAACAAGGAATTGAAAAACTATGTGAAATAATAATGATGGAAAAGTTCCTTAACTTTATGTGAAGGAAATAGACAATCAAATCTGGAACAACAGAGAGTCCCAAACTAGATGAACCCGAAGAGGCCCACACCAAGACACATCATAATTAAAATGCAAAAGGTTAAAGACAATGAGAGAATTTGTATAATATATATATATATTATTGATTTCAGAGAGGGAGAGGAAGAGAGAGATAGAAACATCAATGATGAGAAAGAATCATAATTGGCTGCCTTCTGCACACCCCACACTGGGGATCAAATCCACAACCCGGGCATGTGCCCTTGACCAGAATTGAACCTGGGACTCTTCAGTCCACAGGCCAACATTCTACTCACTGAGCCAAACCAGCTAGGGCAATACAAAGAGAGAATTATAAAATCAATTAGTTACTTACAAGGGAGCTCCCATAAGACTGTCAGCTGATTTCTCCACAGAAACTTGGCAGGCCAGAAGGGATTGGCAAGAAATATTCAAAGTGATGAAAAGCAAAGACCTACAACCAAGATTACTCTACCCAGAAAAGTTATTTATAATCAGAGGACAAATAAAGAGCTTTAGAGACAAGAAAAACCTAAAGGTGTTCCTCACTGCCAAACCAGTATTACTGGTACATGAAATATAAAAGTGTCTTCTTTAAGAAGAAGAAAAAATGATTAAAAATATGAACAATAAAATGGCAATAAATACTATCTATCACCAATTACTTTAAATGCAAATGGATTAAATGCTCCTATCAGAAGATATATGGAGGCTGAATGGTAACAAAACAAACCCTTACATATGCTGTCTGTAAAAGAATCACTTAAGATCAAAAGACACAGAAAGACTGAATGTAAAGATATTTCAAGAAAATATAAACAAACAAATAAACAAAAAGCTGAGGTAGCAAACTGGACTTTATAACAAAGGCTATATAACAAGAGACAAAGAACCCAGCAATTCCACTTTTGGCTATTTATTCAAAGAAACCTAAAACACTACATCAAAAAGACATATACATCCATATATTCATTGTGTCATTAACCAAAATATGTAAGCAACCTAGGTGTTCCATCTGTAGATGAATGAATAAAGAAGTGGTGTATATATACAATGGAATATTACTCAATCATAAAAATGAATGAAATACTGCCATTTGCAACAACATGGATGGGTTGAGAGAATATTGTGCCAAGTAAAATAAGTCAGGTAAAGAAAGGCAAATGCCATATGATTTCACTTATATATGGAATCTAACAAACAAAATTAATGAACAAGCAGAACACAGACTCATAGATAAAGAGAACATTTTGATGATTTCTAGATGAGTGAAACAGGTAAAGGGAATAAGAAGTACAAATTGGTAATTACAAAATAGTCATTAGAATGTAAATTACAGCAGAGGGAATATAGTCAATAATATTGTAAGAAGTATGTGTGCTATAAAATGGGTACTAGATTTATCAGGGTGAACACTTAATAAGTTACATATGTCTAATCACTGGGTTGTTGTATGTCAACTATAATTGAAAAATAAAAATAATTATTTTTAAAGTAAAACAAATACTTTTATAGGATTAAGATGGGTAAAGTTGTTTTTATTTAAAATGGAAAATATGCAAGAGCAAAGGAAATATGTGGTTTTAATCACATAAATATTAATGATTTATTTTCTATAAAGCACACCTTAATAAACAGATAAATGACCAAAAAACTTGTCAAAGATAGTTCCAATATAGCATAATATTATAAGATTAGATAATATTTTAAATCTATGCAAATACCATGATTTGAGAGGCAATTCACAATAGAAATACTTAAAATTGCTTATACACGTATAAGAAATGCCCAAGCTCATTAGTAAATACAAGTGTATACATATTACTAAAATAGTGAGAAATAATTTTTAATCCACCAGAAAGGCAAAATTCCAATTTTAATAAGTTTTTAGTAAGAATCTGAAGAAACTGGAGTCCTCATGCACTGGTGGTAGGAACATAAATTTGCACAGCCATTTTCTGGACAATTTAGGAAATGTTTTTAATGACCCAATGATCCCACTTTTGATATATATGCCTTAGAGAAAATTTTGCAAAGCTACAAAGAGATACACACAAGGATATTCATTGCAGCATTGATTAAAAGAGCACAAACTTGAAAAAAGCTTAAATGTACTTTAAATTAAAAAAATCAATAAATAAAATGTGGAATTGTGGAAAAATAATAAAACAGTAAAAAAGAATAGACTAAATCTACATTTATCATCATGAGCAGAACTCAAAAACAATATTCGGTGCAGAACAATAAGAAAGAAGCATGCAAGAGAAACTATGCAGTACAATATCATATATTTTAAAAAAATTAATGGGTATTTTTGAGGTAAAGATGTATGGATTTAGACTATTGATGAGTGAAGATGACAAAACCGAATTGAATAAAAAATGAAAAGAAATAAAATATTTGTGTGTTATACATTTCAAATTTAGATCAATAGCACTATGTGTGACTGACTTCAAAACAAAAAACAAAACTTATTTCTCATTCTAGGTGAAAATGGGCACTGTTGTTCATGTGCAGAAATTGTTGATGTGGCTACAGTGTGACACAGACTATGCTTCTATCACAGTAAGTTTATTGCAGGGGTGGCCAGGCTCAATGAGTGAAAAATAGATGTAAAAATACTTTCAATATTAGAAACAATTACGGAATACATTTTACATCATTTGCCAAAATATAAATGTACTTTTTAGAATTCTATGACCCTAAAGTAAATTGCTTGAAGAATTATGGGTAAGATTTTAATTTACTCCCTTGAATTCCCATCTAGACTTAAACTTATTCTTTATAAAACTTCAATATATATGTCCCTGCATTTATTTATATAATTCTTACAGTGGCCCATCCTGATGGTTCGTTATCACCACAATCAGCTTGAGGTTATGATGATGGGCAAAATATTCAACTTCTCTGAATGGGCTGAATGAAGATACCTTTCTGATCATACATAAACAAAAACAAATTTGATAACTTATAGTCCTCCTCAATTTAACTCTCATTAAAAACCCATGTTGAACTTATATGGTACCTAGAGATTTTTATAGAGTGTTAATCTAAGAAAAAGTCAAGGAATAATTTAATTCTAATGACCAAAAATGCTATTTAAGTATTAATACCTAAAATTTGTAATTTTTTTATTGTTGTTAATCCTCACCCAAGGATATTTTCCCATTGATTTTTAGAAAGTGTGGAAGTAAGGGGAGAGACACACAGAGGGAAACATATATGTAAAATAAACACATAATTTGATTGCCTCTAGCATATGGGGGACCAAGCCTGCAACCAAGGTACATGCCCTTAAGTGAATTGAACCTGGGACCCTTCAGTCCAAGTTTGACACTATCCATTGAGCAAAACCAGCTAGGGCTGTAAATATTTTGAAAGGCTAAAAGGAGAGAGATATTCTAACATTTTACTATGACTCAATCCCTAGTTGAGATTTTCAGCTAATTAACCTATTTATATCATAAACATTTGTGATTGTATATAGTTATCTTTTATTACTGAAAAAGTAATAATTGGTAAAGAGAAGAAAAAAAGAAATACAGTTAACTAGAAAATATGCCATATACTAATTTAAAATGTGATAAATTACATTAAGTAGGTACACAGGCACTTAATTGTTTAATATGTGCCATAAAATTATCATAAATTTAGTATCTTTAAAGTTACCTCACACTAAAAAATTGTGTATTTTCATTCCTTTCTTGCCATTCTCACATAAATATTTAAGAGCTCTATATTAGACATAAATAGAAAAGTATTTTATCTTACAATTGGTTAAAATATCATATATGTATATGTATTTGTTTATAGAATCATAGTTTACATATATATCTTTTTAAAGAATCATACTATACTCTCTCTCTCTCTCTCTCTCTCTCTCTCTCTATATATATATATATATATATATATATATATATCCTATCTAATAAAAGAGTAATATGTAAATTGACCATCACTCCAACACACAAGATGGCCACCCCCTTGTGGTCAAAGATGACTGCCACAAGATGGCTGGCAGAGGAGGGAAGTTGGAGGTGACCAGGCCTGCAGGGGAGGGCAGTTGGAGGGACCAGGCCTGCAGGGGAGGACAGTTGGGGACAACCAGGAC
The DNA here is from genome assembly GCF_000147115.1 of Myotis lucifugus. Lineage (NCBI taxonomy): Eukaryota > Metazoa > Chordata > Mammalia > Chiroptera > Vespertilionidae > Myotis > Myotis lucifugus. The sequence goes on along the minus strand of NW_005871190.1, from coordinate 570,399 downwards.
TGCAAGGGAGGGCAGTTGGGGGCAATCGGGCCAGCAGGGGAGGGCAGTTAGGCATTGATCAGGCCAGCAGGGGAGTGGTTAGGGGCAATCAGGCAGGCAGGCAGGCAAGTGGTTGGGATCCAGCAGTCATGGATTGTGAGAGGGGTGTCCGACTGGCCTAAACGGGCAGTTGGACATCCCTCAAGGGGTCCCAGATTGGAGAAGGTGCAGGCTGGGCTGAGAGACACCCCCCCCATGCATGAATTTTGTGCACCGGGCCTCTAGTATATATATACTAGAGGCCCAGTGCATGAAAATTCATGCACTGACGGGGGGATCCCTCAGCCCGGCCTACCCCCTCTCACAGTCCAGGAGCCCTTAGGGGAAGGAGGAGACCCGGCGATCAGGGGAAGGTGACGCCCCATCACACCTCTGCTGCTGCCACTGCCGGCAGCACAAGCCTCAGTCAGCCCTGGTTACCTGAGCCTCGGGTGGCCCTGGGTGGCTGGGCAGCCACCATCTGAGGCTTGCCTGCACCTCAGGCCCACCATGGGTGACTGGGCAGCCAACATCCGAGACTTGCCTGTGCCTCCGGCCGGCCCTGGGTGGCTGCACCATGCACCTGCCACCCCCCCACCACCATGGCGGGGCTGAAAGGACTGGGGACTCTGGCAGGACTGAGGGTACTGGCACCGCCATCTTTGTGACAGCGTGATGGTAAATTTGCATATTTCCCCTTTATTAGACAGGATATATATATTAGAGGCCCAGTGCACGAAATTCATGCACAGGAGGGGGGTGGCCCTCTGTCCTGTCTACACCCTCTCATATCTGGGACCCCTTGAGGGATGTCTGACTGTCGGTTTAGGCCCGATCCCTGTGGATCAGGCCTAAACCGGCAGTTGGACATCCCTCTCACAATCCTGGACTGCTGGCTGCTAACCGCTCACCTGCCTGCCTGCCTGATTGCCCCCTAACCACTCCCCTGCCAGTCTGATTGATGCCTAACTGCTCCGCTGCCGATCTGGTCCCGCCCAACTGCCCTCTCCTGCCAGCCTGATTGCCCACAACTGCCTTCCCCTGCTGGCCATCTTGTGGTGGCCATCTTGTGATGACATGGGGGCAGCCATCTTGCAACATGGGGGTGGCCATATTGTGGCAGCCATCTTTTGACAATTTCACAGTGGCCATCTTGTGATGATGTCACGTGACGTCACCTGGGCTTTTATTACATAGGATATATAGATATACTGTAGATATATCTATATATCCTATGTAATAAAAGCCTAATATGCAAATAGACCGAATGGTGGAACAATCAAACAACTGAACAACCAGTCGCTATGATGTGTGCTGACCACCAGAGAGCGTGCGCGGAACATGGTGAGTGTCGGCTGTGGCAGGATGGTGGAATAGGTGAGTCGGGGCACCAGACCAAGGCAGGGTGCTGATTGCTGCCATCAGGGAGAGCCTCTGGTGGTTACTGAAAATTATTTGCTACCACCTGTCGCCTGCCCAGTGCTTGCACCTGCTCCTGGCGCCGGCCCCACTCGCACCCACTGCCAGCGCCTGGTGCTGGCCCCAATCGCTCAATGCCATCAGCGGGTGGGAGAAGTGGCTGCCAGGCCCAATCACCCCTAAGGGCTTCTCCACCTCCCCCTGTTCCTGAGGGGAGATCCGGCCGGCAGCCGCCTCACACCTGCTACCCGTGCCAGAGCCGCCGCTTGCATCCACTGAAGGCGCTGGTCCCACTTGCACCCACAGCCGGCGCCAGAACCACCACTCACACCCACTGTTGGTGCCCAGTGCCGGTCCCAATTGCTCAGCGCCATCAGTGGGTGCAAGCAGCAGCTGCCAGCCCTGATTGCCCCTTGAGAGCTCTCCACCTCCTCCTGCTCCTGAGGGGTGATCGAGACAGCAGCTGCCGCTTGCAGCCATTGCCAGCACCCGCCCTGCTCTCACCCACTGCTGGCGCCGGCCCCAGTCGCTCTAAGCCTTCAGCGGGTGTAAACGGGGCAGGCGCTGTCAGTGCATGGGATTGGGGCTGCTGGCAGACAGGGGACCAGGGGCAGGAGGGGCCAGGCGGGGGCACAGAGTATGGGCCAAGACCCGCCCCTGTGCCTACCATAGCCTCACAGCCCACAGTTCCTTTCAAGGTGTATGAATTCGTGCCCTGGGCCCCTAGTGTGTGTGTGTGTGTGTATTTATAATTTTCCATAGAACCATAGCTTTTTCTAAAACCAACAAAGCAACTGGTCTTAAATTAAAGAATAGGATACCCCATAGTCAAGGGATGAGAACATGGAAGAGGCCTTACTCCATAGGCCATTGGAAACTTCACTGGGTGGTTTAGACAGCTGATGATTTTCAAGGGAACAAAGAGAATATGAGTGTTTTTCTGGAAAACTGGACCTGAGTCATGAGGTAATGTGATTACTAGGCTTAGAAATCAATTCTCCTTGTAGGAAGCCAGTGTATTTTATCCAAAATTAGAGCTACATGAAAAGGTATCTGTGAGCCAGTTAACCCTTTTTACTGACTTTTCTCTTTAGTAGCTGAATGAATACTACATGCAACCCTTTTGGTAGCAACTGAAATACTTGATGTTTTCTGGCAGCATTCAGTACTAAATGAAAACACTTGAGATTCAGTGATGCAAGTTTTATGAGATAAGAAAATCTGAAAACTGACCAAAACTTAAACTTGCTCACCTATATTTTAACGTATGCTTTTTAAAAGTCCTGAATTAAATGTTATGTTTTTGGTGCAACTTAGAATTTCAGTATACTTTTTTATTAATTCCTATTACTAAAACATACTAGCAAATCATTAAAATTGGCACAGTGCTATATATAAATTATTACAGTTAGAGCTAAAATATGAAATAAAACTAAAAATGTGAATGAGCATTTACTTTAATGCACATAAAAAACTTGAAAGGAAGAAAATGAGTTGCTAAAAATTTGTATCTATGTATTTGAAAACTTAATTTACTTTATAATAAATTATAGATAAAGAAACATTAAAAAATAAGATTATCTCTCATTTAGAAGAGTGCCTTTTACAGTACAGACTAAAAGGAAATTACTCCTTTGTGTCTGTGCATGGATGGCAGTCTATGGACCTCTCTCCTGGATTTATGTCAAGTGAACATTAATTATTATTCTAAAACAAACTCCAAGAACAGCAAGCCTGGCTCAGGCAGAATATGCTCCAGCCAAAAACGGAGGCATAACTGCCATCACTGTCATTCTTCTGGCTTTCAGAAATAGGAAGAAAAGTGTGGAAGAGCTATTTACAAGCTCTCGAATATGTCCCCGTGGACTACAATTCTGTAAATCATCCAGCCAGCACATCGATGCCAGAAAGTGAGTGCAGATATGTAAAAGGTCTATCTGTTATTCTGTATCAGTCCCAGTAAATTGGAGGACAACATTAAAATTCAGAAAATCAATACTTTTCACAATAGTTTGGTCAATGTCTTAATTTGAGTTACCAGACCCTAACTCAATGATTTGAATGCAAGTCGTTTATTTTGAACATGATTCCAGGTAACTTCCATAGGGAGTGTAGAAGTGAGGCAGGGATGGGAAATGTACTAGTTTTCTTAGGGAGTATTATAACAAATAGTCATAAACTTGGTGGCTTAAAATAATAGAAATGTATTCTCTCACAGTTCAGGGGTTCAGATTCCAAAATCAAGATGTCGGTAGGGCCACACTTGCTCCAAGGTTCCATGATGAATCCTTCCTTGCCTTTTCCAGGTTCTGTTGGCTCCTGGCATTCCTTGGTTTGTGGCAGCATACCTTCAATCCACACCTCCTTCTTCACATGACTTTCTTCCCTGTGTCTCTGCCTTTTAGGGCCTCCGATAAGAATACTCTCAGCACATTTAGGGTCTACACTAATCCATTATAATCTCATCTCAAGATACTTAACTAAATATCTCTTCAAAGACCAATTTTCAAATAAGGTCTCATTCTGACTTTCCAGGTGATCATGATTTTGGGAGGACACTCTTAAAAGGCAGACGCTTAAGTGTGTGCTATTAAGCAAGATATCCTAGTAGGTAAGTGGAACTCAGTTCCAATGGCAAATTCTGAAAACCAGTGGAGAACTGGAGTCTGAGTTGCATTCCACTCCCCAAAAGGGAGACATTGATACCAACTCCTGTCAATAATTGTTTGAGGCTTCCATGGGTGAGGGGAACGGGGTTTGCTGGGGATTGGGAGGAGGCAGGCCATACTTGATTGGAAATGCTTCTGTACTGTATTCCTTCATACACACATAAGAATTAAGATCTTACTAAGTCATTTTTACTGAGAGAGTAGGCCCTACCTAGCAAGAGTATTGAGGCAGAGAAAAGATATAGAACTCCTAACCTACAGTGATATTTTCTTATATGCAAATCCAGACATTAAAGTAGTTATTAGACTTGATCTTTTTATAACAGAAAAATATCTTATGATCCCAAAGAAGGAACACTATGAAAAGGGAGAGAAACATATTCTTGGAGTCCCGAGTTATTGTAACTAAAGAGACTCGTTGCTCATAGATGGTTCAAGGTAGATGTTGTTTAGTGCTGATTTAAATTCCTCTATAATGTATACTATAGCACAACATTCAGGTTTCTTATGAGTTGATAGGTCTTATTTATTTATATATACATGGTAACCAATTACAAACTTCTAATAATCAGCTTTCAATTTGGGAAAACAACTTGTGTTCTTTGCCTGACATTTCTTCATCTTCTGGAAAAAGTGTCTGAATTTTCTTTGGGAAATATCATCAATTTGGAGTGGCTTTCCTACCAACTGCTCTGAATTCCTAGTCATGAAGCAGAAACCTTGTCAAGAATCAAAATGAGTCATATGAACAACTGTGACTGACTGAAGGAAAGAAACATAACCCAGATTTGCCAATAGGTTTATGTACATCCATCTCCTTGTATGCAGCGCTTAGTGGAGAGATGGTGACACAATGTAAGATGACCTAAACAGAGTGAGTCACAGGACATGTTTTAAGTGATCAGTAAATACCCTCTTGGTCATTGTGATGGTTAATTTTATATATCACCCTAAGCCATGGTGTGCCTTTACATTTGCTAAGACATCATTCTGGGTGTACATGAGGGTGTTTCTGGGTGACATCAACATTGACTCCATAGACTGAGTAAAGCAGATTGCCCTCCCTAACTAAGTGGGCTGCATCCAGTCAGTTGAGGGCCTGAATAACATAAAAGGATGACTGTCTCCAGGATAAAAGGGAACTCTTATCTATTCGCCTTGAGCAGGGAGATTGTTTCTTTTCTGCCTTCAGACCCAAATTGAAAACATCAGCCTAGATCCACAGCTGGTCTCATTTGGGATGGAACTACGCCAGAAGCTTCCTGGTCGCCAGCTTACCATCTGCTGATCTTGGGACCCGTGTGACTCTATCATCATGCAAGCCAACTCCTTACACCTGTATCTATAGCTATAATTATAGTTATATCTACATGTACGTCTTTCTCTCTATATATATACACATGCACACACACATATGTGTATGTGCGCGTGTGTGTGTACAAAAGTAGGTTTACACTTGTATGAAAAACACAGTGTATTCTTCAGTGTATTCTTGAATTATTATTTGTTAATTAATGTACTATTTTTTCATACATCAACTGTAAACCAAGTTTTTCCTGCTCCTGTATATGTATGTGTGTTTATATGCATACTAGAGGCCTGATGCACGAAATTCGTGCAAGAGTAGGCCTTCCTTCCCCCAGCTGCTGGCACCGGCTTCCCTCTGGAAGCCAGAACCCAGGCTTCCCTTTGGCCGCTGGTAGGCACCTGGTAGGCACCTGGGACCCCGGCTGCCCTCACAGCCCCAGCTTTGTCCAGAAGGACATCCAGTCTAATTAGCATATTATGCTTTTATTATTATTGATATGTTCAGGCAGAAGTTTCCCAGACTTAATGTCTCTCCTCTTAGTCAATCTCCATTTACCAACCCCATGCTGCTTTTCATCCTTATTATCAATGTTGTGTTTGGAATGAAGCTCAGTTTTGTACTGGGGTTTCTTTTCCCTTATTGAAATTGTCCAGAATAAAAATTGCCTTCACCACTGTAACTTCTGTTGGGCTCTACTATTGGTTTTGTTTCTCTGGAGTACCCTGACCAAGATGGATTTTGGTACTGTGAAGTGTGGTAACAAATACCTTAACAATTTGAAAGTTGATTTGAAAATGGGTAATGGGTAGAGGCTGGGAAAGTCTTGAGGTGTACGCTTAAAAAAGCCCATGATTTTCAGTAAGGGGCTGTTGGTAGAAATGTGGACATTAAAGGATTTTCTGAGGAGGCCTCAGATGGAAATGAGAAACAGTTTTGTGGAAACTGGAAGAAAGGCAATCCTAGTTATAAAGTAGCAAAGAACTTGGCTTAATTGTGTTCTAGTCTTTTTCAGAAGGTAAAACTTGTGGACCATGAAATTGGATATTTAGCTAAGGAGATTTCTAAGAAAAGTATTGAAAGTGTAGTCCGGATCCTCCTGACTGCTTATAGTAAAATGTGAAAGGAGAAACATGAATTAAATAAGAAAGTTTTAAGCAAAATGGAATGAGAACTTGAATATTTGGAAAGTTCTCAATCCATGTTGCAAAAAAGCTAGGAAGCCATTCTGAAGAGAACACTAGAGTTGGCTGAACAAGCTTTTGAGAAGAAAATTAGTGTGGGTCTGAAGGATGACTTTAATCAGCCACTATGCAGCCAGGAATAAAAGTGGGATCCTACCAGCAGAAACACTGCCTAATGGAACGAGATGGAAAAGAGAAAACAAGATGGAATGGAAAAAGCAGCTAACCTGTGTTATCCTTCAAGAAAAGGGGAAGAATGACCCCTAAGATAATTCAGGGATTATAAGTGCTGACACTCCCAGCACTGGCTCAAGGGATTATTAAGACTTTGGATTGTTAAAATGGAATGTTATATTTGCTCTTGAGAAAGACATGAATTTATGAAGACCAGGGCCATAAGGTTATAAACTGAATGTTTGTGTCCCCCCCCAATTTATGTTAAAGCTGTGACCCCCAATGTGACTGAATTTGAAGATAGGGTTTGTGAAGAGGTGGTAAAGGTTAATTGAGATCATAAAGTTGACACCCTAATCCAGAGGTTCTCAACCTTCCTAATGCCGTGACCCTTTAATACAGTTCCTCATGTTGTGGTGACCCCCAATCATAAAATTATTTTCGTTGCTACTTCGTAACTGTAATGTTGCTACTGTTATGAATCGTAATGTAAATATCTGATATGCAGGATGTATTTTCATTGTTACAAATTGAACATAATTAAAGCATAGCGATTAATTACAAAAACAATATGTAATTATATATGTGTTTTCCGATGGTCTTAGGCGACCCCTGTGAAAGGGTCATTTGACCCCCAAAGGGGTCGCGACCCACAGGTTGAGAACCACTGCCCTAATCTGATAGGGCTGGTACCCTTATAAGAAGAGAAAGAGACAACAAATTTCTCTTTCTTCAAACTAAGTAAGGACATAGACAGAAGGCAGCAGTCTGTAAGCCAGGAAAAGAGCTCCCACCCTCTCACCCAAAACTGACCAAGGCACCTTGATCTTGATCTTCCAGTCTCTGCAACTGTGAGAAAGTAAATGTCTGTTTTTAAGCTACACAGTCTATGGTATTTTGTTAAGCCACTCAGTTATTGCAGTCTGAGCAGACTAAGTCAGTAGCCTTCATGTAATCAATTATAGTCTATTAAAGGAGCCAATATTAAGAAAAATAGAGTTGAAGTACAAAAGAAACCAAATCCATTTGAAAGTACTAGTATATGTCTCTGAATTAAATAAGACTGAGGGGAAATTATTCCTTGATTGTTCAGTTATATGAGCAATGCATTTGTTATTTTGTTTTTCTTGAACTAGTTTGGGTTGCATTTTCTAGAACTTATAAACAAAATATAAGTGGCAGATTAAAAATTAGCACTTTTCATAAATGTGGGTAAGCCTGTACTCTCTATATTTCTAAAGAACAAATTGTTTTAATGGACAATATGCAATAGTCCCCCTTAACTTAATGTTAATACATTAACTTAATGTATTAGATTATTATTTTTAAATCCAATGTCTACTGTGCTGACTTTATTTTCTGCATGAAGTTTACAAAACAGAATAAAAAATGTATAAGTGATTTGCAACTATTATAGTCATCTTAGTCAGTTGCCTTGTTACAACAAAAATATCATAAACCAGGTGGTTTAAATAACAATAATTTATTTCTCACCTTTAGGTAGTCTGAGAAATCCAAGAACAGAGATTTCTTCCTGGTTTGTGTATGGCTGCCTTCTTGCTGTATTCTCCCATGGCTGAGATAGAGGTCATCTCTCTGGAGTCTCTTCTAAGAGCAGTAATTCTATTTATGAGAGCCCCACCCTCATAATCTAATAATCTCCTCAAATCTAATAGTCACATTTGGGAGTTAAGTCTTCAACATATAAATTTGTGGGCACACAAACATCAGTTCATAATAATTGTCATATACCGAACACTAGTTTTAAGGGCTGAAACTTTTACACATTCACATGCTTCTTCTGGATAAATAAAGAACTTATATGCATATATGCATAGTCCATGGGCACAGACAATAGTGTGGTAAAGGCCTGGGATGGGATAGGGGCTGAGTGAAGCGGGGGAAGTGAGGAAAAATAGGGGACATCTATAATACTGTCAACAATAAAACATTAACTAAAAAAACCCACACCATTATTTCCATCCCTGTGTATCTCCATTTCTATGTCTCTGTCTCTATATTGATCAAATAAGCGTACATATGTGTATTAGTTTGGTAGGGCTGCCATAACAAAATGGTAGAGATTGGGTGAAGGACACAAAAATATTTAGATTCTAACAGATCTGTAGGCTAGAAATCCAAGACCAAGGTGTCAGCTGGGTTGCTTTCTTCTGAGGCTTCTCTCTTTGACTTATAGATGGTTGTCTTTTTTTAAAAATATATTTTATTTATTTTTAACAGAGAAGAAGGGAGAGGGATAGAGAGTTAGAAACATCGATGGGAGAGAAACATCGATCAGCTGCCTCCTGCACAACTCCTACTGGGGATGTGCCCGCAACCATGGTACATGCCCTTGACCATAATGGAACCTGGGACCCTTCAGTCTGCAGGCCGACACTCTATCCACTGAGCCAAACCAGTTAGGGCAGATGGTTGTCTTCTTGCTGTGTCCTCACATGGCCTTTCTTCTGTGCACACACATCCTTGTTATCTTTATGTGTCCAAATTTCCTCTTTTGAGGACACCAGCCATCTTGGATTATGGCCCATTCTGATAGCTTTGTTTTAACTCACCTCTTTAAAGACTATAACGCCAAATACAGGCACATTCTAAGGTGCTGGCAGTTGGAAATTCAACCTATGAATTTTGGGGGGACACAAATTAGCCCTAAGGAACATACACATTTTTGTACAAATCTAGATGCCTTTGAGAGTAAAGGGGAGAACAATTGACATTACACAGAAGCAATGTTAATTAAGTAGAACCATCCTAGGCTAATAGTTTGGTCATCTTTGCATTTAGAGACTCTATAAAATGTCTTCACTATCCAGAATTCAAGTTATTCAATGTATCTTCTACTGACTTCATTGTAACTTAAGGAGTTTGTTGGTCTAAATAGCCCCAGGTAATACTGAATAATAAAGTCATGATATATGCCATTCAGAAGATGACATAGTGAAAACACATATCATTTTGAGGCAAACAGGCCTGGGTTTGAATCTAGGCTCCAGTGTTTATCAATTCTTATACCTTGACAAGTTACTAAATGCTGAGTTCCCCTCCTTTCAAATTGTAAGACCCATCTCTCACTAGATTGTTATAAAGTTTACATGATTAAGATATGTTAGCAAGAATGATTACATCTTGTATCTATTGTTTTAAATGAGTGGGTTAATGGCTATATAAATTAGACACAAACACAGTTAGTAAAATATATGTGTATCCTAGAAAAGTATATGGTAAATGATGTGATTACAAAAAGTCTTTAGCAAAATTGTGAAGGAAGTGAAATGGGTCTTCATGGCCCTAATTTAGTAATTTTACTTTCCATTTCATTCCCTCTGCCCTCAGGGCCTCTCTAGACTGGTCTATCAATCCAAATCACAGCCAGTCATAAAAAATCCATGCTAAGATGTAGCAGTGCAATTTGTAAAAGCCTTGCCAAAGATGCTCTGAAAGGAGAATTATGAATCTGAGAATGCAGGCATGATGAAAGAACTTCAGTGTCTAATATGGATGGAAAGGGGTTCTATGGAAAGTCACCTCACAGATTTAGCTGATCATAAATCCCTAAATGGGCAGGTCACGGTAGGTAATCATGCCCCAGTAAATAGCTTCTTTACTATAAGGTTTATTTTTGTCTTAAGCAAGCCCTCTCCCTTGCTTTTGAATATGTAGGTTAACACAACCTTGAAATAAGGATAACCACCCTCAAGAGAGCACATTATCTTATTAACCATCTTGTAACCCAGTCCCAGTCCTGTTTGTCCCACCTTCATGTAATCTTTCTTTTGTTCCTTCTTTAATTCCAAATGCATAAAATAAACTGTAAAGCTGTCACTCTGGAAAGCACTTGAGAGCTTGCTTCCAGGCAATTGTCTTCAGTGCAGCAAAAGTACCTTCTTGTAAACATTCTCTGCAGGTTTGGATATTCTTAAGTCAATATTAATGAAAGGTATGTGGGTATAATATTTTCAAAGATGATGATATTCTATGTAAGCTGTAATAGGTTACACCATATGGTTAACTACTCGCCTTTAGATGCAGTGTTAATTTACATACAAACTTTTTGGTCACCAAGAAAACCTAACCTTGCCAGTTTAAGACAAAAATATTTTTAAATGTTTGGTGGCTCATTACATCTCTGGGAGATACAGAGTCAAGCCTAGTACTTACATAGCCAGGATCAATGTCCAAACCTCACCCAGAATGAGCATAACTAAGCCACCACTAATCATGTTACTTAGCATGAGCACCATGTGTCTCTGTGGACACCTGAACCACTAACACTGTTGTCTCTGAATGTTTAGAAGAAAAATTGCATATATCATCTGCTTCTTATATTGTTCTGAAAACCAGTCTAGTGTGGATGCATGAGGGCCTAACTCATGTGCCTACACCTGAGCCACAAAGAAGGTTGAGAGAAAAAATATTCCTAAATATAAGTGAATGTACTTTAAAATGGGAGTTGTTCTAGATTTTCCATCTCCAAATATAGGCAGATATTTTTGCTCAGTAAAACTTAAAGAAGGCCTGAATTGTTGAAAAATTTACTTTCCTATCATTAGTATTAACTAAAATGGAAATAATTTTACATTATGATTAGTAGGTTTTAAAAAAGAAAAACAAAAAATCATTTACTACCTCTAAAAATCGTATCTATCTTTTAGCATCTTTTTAAAAATTGTTTTATTGCTTAAAGTATTACAAAGAGTATTACATATGTCTCCTTTTTTTCCCCGCACTTGACAATCCCCTGGCCTCCCCATCTTTTTATAAAAAATGGAATTTTATAGATTCTGTATTTTTCCCTTAGTAAAAATGTATGTATTAGAGTAATAAAGTTAAAATGAACATAAAGATATATTTTAACCTTATGTTATTGTGTAAATTATAATCTGCCAGTAGTAGCTGCTCAAATAAACAGTTATATCTGATAATCAATGGTCAGATGCTGAAAAAAACTTGTTTATATCATCTAATGACTTTACATGTCTCATAGTTACTAATAATTTTGATTACTTACTTTCAGTGGAAGAGCTGTATTCTATTGTGATCACTATAAACAACTTCAGGGCTTCTGATAAGAGCACTTAAATGGATTATCCATTACACATTAGCTCAAATAAGTTATCTAACAGGAATAATCAAAGAGTTCTTCAGGGTAAATTGCTTCCAGATTAATCTAAACAGATGCTTTAAACATTTTTTTTTCCTGAATCATGTTAGAATCTGATTTTTATCATGCTCCATTTCCAATTAAATTCGTAACAATTGACAATGCCCCAAATCAGAATTAAAACCTATGCTTCTAAACATTTGTTGTAAATCACCAGAAATCCACCAAAAATCTTCCAGCAGCATAATTTAGAACATGTATTTGTGTTTAAAAGTAGTCTAAAACAGCAAGAAAAATAAATTAATAGAGCTTACTGGTGAGGAAAATGCAAAGAGCATAGTGAATGTTCAGTTTTATAGTTCAATGTGATCAAGTCATAAATTTTTATGACAGTTTCAAAAGTTTTAAAATTAAATTATATGTCTCTCTACACAAATAATTAAGAGAAAAATATATGCCTATAGTTTGGTGCAAGTTTATATTCTTTGGAAATTTTCCAGGCACAGTTTTCCATTTGTGCTAATAATCTGCCTGACATTAAAATACACTTTGAGCAGCACATTTTTACAAGCCAGTGGTAATTAAACAGGAATCATTCCTTGTGATATGGGACTCTGAATGTGTTTAAGATGCAAGAGAAAGCCTTTAATTAGCTCTTTATAAATTTATGATGTGACAAGAAATTGTCTGTTTCTTTTTTGCAGGAGACCTCCCCGAGCCATGAGGGGCCCAGCTCCAGCTATTAGTTACCTTTCAGTGGCAGCAGAGATACTGGAGAGTTGCATGGAACCCGCAGTATCGTGCTGCACATAAGAACAACTGCATAAAATATTAATCACTCTAGCTCCACATGTGAAATGTTACAAAAGAGAAAGGCAAAGAGTGAAGGGGAAAAAGCACCACAGGGGGTCATACATTAGCATCAACAAACCACTCATAATGGCTAAAGCAAAACGTGGTGGCCCAAGTCCCACATGCTAATAATTTTCAAACTTTTGTCATGGTTAAATAATGACCTAGTCACAGTGAGATTTTCTGATATAAAAGAAAGAGGCTCTGTCCTAATGGGAAAAAGAAAACAGCCCTAGTGCCAATGTGCCAATTGAAGCAGTTCATCAAAAACAAACCAAAATGCTAAACTGAGCATGGTGCATTCCTTAGGTGTTTATATATGTACTCAAGGCTCAGTGCATGAAATTCGTACACAGGGAGGGGGCGTTCTTCAGCCCAACCTGCACCCTCTCTCAATCCGGGACCCCTTGGGGGATGTCCGACTGCTAAACCGGCAGTTAGACATCCCTCTTGCAATCCGAGGTGCTGCACGCACCAGTGACCATACTTTTCATAGGTGAAAGGCATCTTGCTGTTGTATGGGCAGCTACATTTTTTGCCCTGATTATAAAAAGTAGTACATAACATGATCCTTCTGAGGCAGTAGTACCATTTTCCCATCTTATGGGTGGAAAACTGAAGCAAAGAGAAGTTAAATAATTGGCTTTGTCACGCAGTTATAAGTGTCAGAATCAGGGCTGACCACAAAATGTGCAAGTCAGAGAACATGCATGTCATCGCTGCATCATCCTGTTTTTTCAGTGTTAGAGTAGCCTTGCCAGGTTTTAATTTTTAAATCTAACAGACTTTTCCCAATATATAGGGTAGGGTCCCTAGGCCTGGCCAGCAATCAGGGCCAATCTGTGGGGTGACCAGCTGGGCGATCGGGCCCCCCACTGGCACCCACCTTGGCTGGCGGCCCGGCGCCACCATGTTGCCAGCCCCGCTGCCCACCGACTGGTCGTTCTGCAGGTCATTCTGCCTTTGGTTTATTTGCATATTAGGGTTTTATATAGATAAATGATATTAGTGATTATCATTTAAACTAATATATCTCATGCAATCTATATAACAAGCCGAAAAAATTGCTGTTGTTATCCTCTGTTTTCAGTTGAGTAAACTTACCGAAGGTATGTAAGTAGGAATTTTGGAAGTCAAACCCAAGTTTTTCCAACTCTAATCCAGAAAGTTGTTGACACAATCCAAGATTTAGCTATACTGTACCTCCCCTTTTTCTTCAAGAAGGTTTAATATTGTTTTGACCTTATGAAGACAGTGCCTGCTTTGAATGCAACATTCTATAATTGAATGTTATTATGAAGAGTCAACAAGCATTTCTGGAGAAATGAATAGTTAAATTATATTCAATCACTATTATACCCTGGCAATATAAAGAAAAAAAAGAATATAGATTTCAATACAAATTAAACTTAGCTGAAAAACAAATTTGTTAGCATCAAATTTATATATTACAACATATGTAATATATATAACAAATATATGTATAATATATTATATATTTTAAGTTCCAATATATTTATATGTAATTTTTTTCTAATGTGAGACAACAATGACTGTTTTAACAAAAGAAAGCTTTTAAGTCAATAATTAGTCTACAAAATATATTTTAAAATATACCTGTTTAGAATTATCATCAGAAACTCCACATGAAGTTACGAAAACCACAGAAAAGTGAATACATTGGTAAACAAAAACAGTACAACATATATAAAGTTGTAATTATGGCATATTAATGTAAACAAAAGTGAATTGAAGTTCAGAAAAATAAGAGGGGGTGGGAGGTAAAGAGGAGGGATGTTACACAGAATGCTTAAGAATCAGATTAGTGACTGACAGTTGATGAGCTTCTTTAGCGAGTCCTTGTTTGTGTGCATGTGTGTGTGCATTGTTTTTAATTTTTTCTCAATTACTCTTTACATTTAATATTATTTTGTACTAATATTATTTTGGGTCCCTTGGCCTGGCCTGAACCCTCTTGCAATCCAGGAGCCTTGGGGGATGTTGGAGAGCGATTTTGGCCCAATCCCCACAGGCCAGGCCAAGAGACCCCCACCAGTGCATGAATCCGTGCACCAGGCCTCTACTATGCATATAAGATCTTTGGTTAATCTCTTCCCACCTTCCCCCCTCCCCCTTTTCCTCTGAGATTCATCAATCTGTTCCATGTTTCCATGCCTGTGGTTTCCACTCCTGGATTGAGTGTCTGTCCCCTGGTGGTCAGTGCACATCATAGCTACTGGACAGTCGGCCAGTTGTTTAGGCTTTTATATATATATATATATATATATATACATATATATATATATATATATATATAGATATACTTTACAAAGTGTTTCCCCTGATATTTTCAGGACACACCTAGCACCGTATACTGGAATAGTTGTTACAATAGGACGCACCTAGCACCGTATACTGGAATAGTTGTTACAATATTATTGACTATATTTTCTATGCTGTACTTTACACCCCCATGACTATTTTGTAACTACCATTCTGTATTTCTCATTCACTTCAGCTTTTTCACTCAGTCCTCCAATGCCCCTTCCCTCTAACAACCATCAGACTGTTCTCTGTATCTATGAGGCCATTTCTGTTTTGCTTGCTCATTTATATTGTTCTTTATTTTTTAAAATATATTGTTATTGATTTCAGAGAGGAAGGAAGAGGGAGAGAGATAGAAACATCAATGATGAGAGAGAATCACTGATTGGCTGCCTCCTGCATGCCCCCTCCCCCCCCCCCCCCGGGATCGAGCCCTCAGCCCAGGCATGTGCCCTGACCTGGAATCAAATTGTGACCTCCTACTTCATAAGTTGATGTTCAACCACTGAGACATGCTGGCCATGCTATATTGTTCTTTAGATTACACATATAAGTGAAATAATATGGTATTTGTCTTTCTCTGACTGGATATTCCACTTAGCATAATACCCTCTTGGTCCATTCATGCTGTTGCAAATGGTAAGATTTCCTTCTTTTTTATGGCCATTTATTATTGATATTTTTAATTTTTCTTCTTCTTAAGGAAGATTTTTTTAACATTTGGTGGAATACTGATTTGGTGATGATGAACTCCTTTAGCTTTTTCTTGCCTGGGAAGTTTTTTAACTGTCATTAGATTCTAAATGATAGCTTTTCTGGGTAGAGTAATCTTGGTCAGTGCACATCATAGCTACTGGACAGTTGTATTAATGTAAACAAAAGGTACTCCACATTACAGAGTACCTTTGTAATGTTTACATTAATATACCTTTTAAATAGCATTACCATAATCTTGTTTTCATAACTTTGAATATTTATTGACAATCCCTTTCTCAAAGTTTCTGTTGAGAAGTCAGGTGACAGTTTTATGGGAGCTGTCTCATAGGTAACTAACTGCTTTTCTCTTGGCTGCTTTTAAGATTCTTTGTCTTTAACCTTTTGCATTTTAATTATGATACTTTAGCAAGTCTTGATGGAATGCAGCAAAAGACTTCCTTCAGGTCATAAAACTATCAAACTTTAAGCTCCCTTACTGAAGTTTCAGCATCTTTTCTTCTAAGAATATAGGTTTCCTAGCATGTTGACTCAATCTATGTAGATGCTAAATAAAAGGTTGTCTTTAGCCCTAACTGTTTTTGCTCAGTGGATAGAGCGTCGACCTGTAGACTGAAGGGTCCCAGGTTCTATTCCGGTCAAGGGCATGTACCTTGGTTGCGGGCACATCCCCAGTAGGGGGTATGCAGGAGGCAGCTGATCCATGTTTCTCTCTCATTGACGTCTCTAACTCTCTATGCCTCTCCCTTCCTCTCTGTAAAAAAAATCTATAAAATATATTTTAAAAAAGCTTGTCTTTATTTGAGCTAAATGTTATGTTTATTGAAGCAAATATTGTTTTACTTAATGGAAATTAAGGAAAATGATCAAAAGTTCTACAAATCAATCAGATAGCACTTAACTCCTCAAAGCATATTTATTAGTATAATAACAAATTGGAAAACACTGTTCTAAGTGCATAACTGAAATTAGCTCATTTAAATATTAGTATTATGCTTATTTTGTTGATGAGGTTAAATGACCAGTCTAAGGTCAAAGTGTGAAAATGGAAAAATAACCAGAATTGTATCTCAGGCAGTTTGCCTTTAGATTGCACTTTAAAGCCCTATCCTGCACAGTCTTCCCTACCAATACCTTTATTTGGTGTATTTGGTTTGGTTTTATTGATTTCTTGATTTAAAAAAAAACTAACAGTTAAAGTATGAGCTTGTAGCTTTACCATGTTAGAATTATTTAAGCTTTTGTTACCAATACATCCTTGTTACTGTTTTCTGGGCAGTTTCCCACCACTTAAGTTTCCATAGATTCAAGAAACTTTATCTTTAATTCTGCCGCCACTAAGGCCTCATCATCATATGGATAACTCTCTCCAGAAGAAGAGGGTAAAGATCATAGCATAACAAACACAGTTCTCAAAAAGCACCACCTTGGAAGTGATCCATGTCACAGTGGCTCTCATTCTATTGATGAGAGCTAGGCACAAAGCCGCATTTCAATGCTAAAGAAACTGGGGTACACAATACAATCTGAGTGAAGAAAAAAATGGGTCTTTGAGAGATGCTAAGAGATCTGCCACATCACAATGTAGAAAAATTATATATTTTATCTATAATGTGGAGTATCTTTTAAATAGCATTACCAAAAGTAATTAAATGGTTTTCACTGACTGAGGATTGTTAGAGTCCTTGTTCACATTATCATTTTATCTACCTCTTAATTTACTAATGAAACTAGTTCTCTCTTCTAAGACACGTGTAAGGGGGAATCATTACCACTTCCATCTGCTAACAAATTTCATTGTCTAAATTGCAGTGTGTAACATTTTTAATGTGATATAAAAGTATAAAATACATACCTTATCATTTTATTATTACTATTTTTTAATCCTCACCCAAAGATATTTTATCCATTGATTTTTAGAGGAAGTGGAAGAGATAGGTAAAGACAGAGATAAATATCATGTGAGAGAAGCACATTGATTGGTTGTCTCCTGCATGACCCTCGAACAGGGCTTAGGCCAGGGAGGATCCTGAAACCGAGGCACATGCCCTTGACTGAATCAAACCCGGGATCCTTTGGTCTGCAGGCCGTCCCTCTATCCACTGAGCCAATCCGACTAGGGCTCTAATGAAAGTGAATTTGAGAACATAGATCTAAGTTAGTACCATTGAAATAGTATTTTTAGTAATTTATAATCATCAGTTCATAATAAATAGACTTTGATCCTTAATGGAATATATAATACATAGTAATCTAGTTGTCAATGTAGAGAGTAAATTAAGAATAAAAAATGATAAAAATTTAATAATATAGACAAGAAGAAGAAATAAAAGGCATCCAAATTGTAAAAGAAGAAGTAAAACTGTACTTATTTGCAGATGACATGATATTGTACATAAAAAACCCTAAAGACTCCATCAAAAAACTATTAGATTTAATAAATGAATTCAGCAATGTAGCAGGATACAAAATTAACGCCAAGAAATCTATGGCATTTCTATACACCAATAGTGACCTTACAGGAAGAGAGACTAAAAAAACAATCACATTTACCATCGCACCAAAAAAATTAAGCTACCTAGGAATAAACTTAACTAAGGAGGTAAAAGACCTCTACTCAGAAAACTACAGGACGTTGAAAAAAGAGATAGAGGAAGACATAAACAGATGGAAGAACATACCATGTACTTGGATTGGTAGAATCAACATCATTAAAATGTCCATACTACCCAAAGCAATCTATAAATTCAACTGCACTTCCCACTAAAATACCAAGAGCATATTTCACAGACCTAGAATGAACTCTCCAAAAATTCATCTGGAATAAAAAAAATACCCCAAATAGCTGCAGCGATCCTGAGAAAGAACAAAGTAGGTGGGATCTCAATACCAGATATCAAGCTGTATTACAAAGCCACTGTTCTCAAAACTGCCTGGTATTGGCACAAGAGCAGACATAAAGATCAATGGAATAGAATAGAGAGCCCAGAAATCAGCCTGAACCAATATGCTCAATTAATATTTGACAAAGGAGGCAAGAACATACAATGGAGTCAAGACAGTCTCTTCAATAAATGGTGTTGGTAAAATTGGAAAGATACATGCAAGAAAATGAAACTAGAACACCAAATTACACCATACACAAAAATAAACTCAAAATGGATAAAGGACTTAAATGTACAATGGGAAACCATAAAAATACTAGAAGAATCCAAAGGCAACAAAATCTCAGACATATGCCGAAGCAATTTCTTCACTGATACAGCTCCTAGGGCATTGGAAACTAAAGAGAAAATAAACAAATGGGACTACATCAAAATAAAAAGCTTCTGCACAGCAAAAGAAACCATCAACAAAACAACAAGAAAGCCCACTGTGTGGGAAAACATATTTGCCAATGTTATATCTGATAAGGGCCTAATCTCCAAAATTTATAGGGAACTCATACAACTTAACAAAAGGAAGATAAATAATCCAATCAAAAAATGGGCAAAGGACCTAAATAGACACCTTTCAAAAGAGGACATTCAGAAAGCCAAGAGACATATGCAAACTTGCTCAAAGTCACTAATCATCTGAGAGATGCAAATCAAAACAACAATGAGGTATCATCTCACACCTTTCAGAATGGCTATCATCAACAAATCCACAAACGACAAGTGCTGGAGAGGATGTGGAGAAAAAGGAACACTCGTGCACTGCTGGTCGGAATGCAGACTGGTGCAGCCACTATGGAAGACAGTATGGAGTTTCTTCAAAAAACTAAAAATGGAACTCCCATTTGACCCCGTGATCTCACTTCTAGGAATATATCCCAAGAAACCAGAAACACTAATCAGAAAGGATATATGCACCCAGATGTTCATAGCAGCACAATTCACCATAGCTAAGATCTGGAAACAGCCTAAGTGCCCATCAGTAGATGAATGGATTAGAAAACTGTGGTACATCTACACGATGGAATACTATGCTGCTGTAAAAAAGAAGGAACTCTTACCATTTGCAATGGCATGGATGGAACTGGAGAGCATTATGCTAAGTGACATAAGCCAGTCAATGAAGGAAAAACACCACATGATCTCACTCACTCATGGATAATAAAGACCATTATAAACTTATGAACAAAAATAGATACAGAGGTAGAGCTGCCTCGAACAGACTGTCAAACTACAGCGGGAAAGCCAGGGAAGGTTGAGGGGCGTCAATGTAGAGAGTAAATTAAGAATAGAAAATGATAAAAATTTAATAATATAGACAAGAAGAAGAAATAATGGGCATCCAAATTGGAAAAACAGAAGTAAAACTGTCCTCATTCGCAGATGACATGATATTGTACATAAAAAACCCTAAAGACTCCATCAAAAAAAAAATAAAAAAATAAATGAATTTGGCAATGTAGCAGGATACAAAATCAACGCCAAGAAATCTATGGCATTTCTATACTCCAATAGTGAACTTACAGAAAGAGAGACTAAAAAAGCAATCCCATTTACCATCACACCAAAAAAATTAAGATACCTGGGAATAAACCTAACTAAAGAGGTAAAAGACCTCTACTCAGAAAGCTACAGGACATTGAAAAAAGAGATAGAGGAAGACATAAACAGATAGAAGAACATGCCATCTTCATGGATTGGTAGAATCAACATTATTAAAATGTCCATAATACCCAAAGCAATCTATAAATTCAACGCACTTCCCATTAAAATACCAAGAGCATATTTCACAGACCTAGAATGAACTCTCCAAAAATTCATCTGGAATAAAAAAAAGACCCCGAATAGCTGCAGCGATCCTGAGAAAGAAGAACAAAGTAGGTGGGATCTCAATACCTAATATCTAGCTGTATTACAAAGCAACTGTTCCCAAAACTGCCTGGTACTGGCACAAAAACAGAACTCCCATTTGACCCAGTGATCCCACTTCTAGGAATATATCCCAAGAAACCAGAAACACCAATTAGAAAGGATATATGCATCCCTATGTTCATAGCAGCACAATTTACCATAGCAAAGATCTGGAAACAGCCTAAGTGCCCATCAGCAGATGAATGGATTAGAAAACTGTGGTACATCTACACAATGGAATACTATGCTGGTGTTAAAAAGAAGGAACTCGAGAGCATTATGCTAAGTGAAATAAGCCAGTCAATGAAAGAAAAATACCACATGATCTCACTCATTTATGAATAATAAAGAGTATTATAAACTGATGAACAAAAATAGACACAGAGGCGGAGCAGCATCGAACAGACTGTCAAATTACAGTGGGAAGGCCGGGGAGGGTTGGGGGGTGTGAGGGGCGGGTGAGAGATCAACTGAAGGACTTGTATGCATGCATATAAGCATAACCAATGGACACAAGACATCGGGGGTAGGGGGAATGTCAAGGGGGAGTAAAGGAGACATATGTAATTCTCTTTGTAATACTTTAAGCAATAAAACAAAAAATTAAAAAAATTAATAATAAATATCATTCAAAATGAAAAGTAATATATATGTATGCTCAAAATCTTTAAATCAAAAACTCTTTTTTTGTCCTTACTTTGCTTTGTAGCTCTACTAGTAAACAGTGTGGTAGCTTTATCTTCATTTCACATGTAAGCACACAAGTACAACATTTCTGATTTTTTTTCTTTAAACTTATTAGGGTGACTTTGGTTAATAAAATTATATAGGTTTCAAGTGTACATTTCTATAAAACATGATCTGTATTTTGCATTGTGTGTCCACGACCCAGAGTAAAATAATCTTCCATCATCATATATATTTTTTTAATATTCACACTTTTCAAAACCCAAGCTCTTCAAATTAGTCCAAATAATCTAACCCGTAGGCAAAATTTATCTTACAAAATCAAGTTGCCTCAGAATACACACACACACACACACACACACACACACACACACACACATACATACATATAGGGGTGGGCAAAAGTAGGTTTGCAGTTGTTCTTATGGAAAATAATACAATAATTAATAAATAATACAATAATAATCTCTGTTGTGCATACTCAAAACTATAATATCTATTTATCTATCAATCGAGCAATTGATAGATAGATAGATGATAGGTAGATAGATAGATAGATAGATAGATGATAGATATTGAGGTCAGTCTCTTCCTTTCTGTCCTAGCATATTTTAATGTTGTTTTGACTTTTTATTAGTTTGTCTTTTCCTTTGTTTTAAACTAAAACCAGTTGTTTTTACTTCTTGTGGTTAGGTGCTTTCTCTTTTATTAACCCACCCTCTTTTTTTCAGCATTTAATAAAAATGAATAGATACACAGAAGATATTATTTCCATTTACACATAGCATATGATATAAATTTGGTATTTCATTACCTGACACACCAACACTTATCTTTCCCTCTATGATCTTCTGGGAGAAGGACTGAAAATCAGGAGAATTGGTAGCAAAAGGCAGAGAACAGAAATGTACAAAACTTGCAAAAACGCATTAAAATCCTATTTTAAACTATGAGTATTTTAAAGGCATAAGCAAAAGCTTAGTCAACTTTTTCTCCTGTACCCAGCATACTGGTGAGTACTTAGTAAGCAACATAATAAATATATATTGAAAAAATTAATGATTTGACTCTGGATAATTAATATTTGAGTGATAATAGAATATTGGAAATAAATTGATTCATAGAAAATTTTATCTGACAACTCTCTTTTATCCATCTGATAATCGTACCTTTGTCATTTATATCACTTTACAATATATTTGAAGAGAAATCTAATTTTTTTTCACTTATTGAATAAATTATTCAGAAAGCTGATACAGATTTTCTGTCATCTAAGAGGCTTTACATTACATTAAGTGACTTTTGTGAATACATTTTATTTAGCTAGAATATACAGGAATGATTTTGCTAGAAATTTTCTACCAAATGCTTCCTTAATCCAATAATACTTTTAAATAAATAAATAATTAAGCCCTAACTAGTTTGGCTCAGTGGATAGAGCATCAGCCTGTGGATGGATGGGTCCCGGGTTCCATTCCAGTCAAAGGCACATGCCTGGGTTTCAGGCTCAATCCCCAGTCAGGGGCGTGCAGGAGGCAGCCAATCAATGATTCTCTCTCATCATTGATGTTTCTCTCTCTCTCTTTCTCTCTCTCTCTCTCTCTCTCTCTCTCTCTCTTCCTTCCTCTCTGAAATCAATAAAAATGTATTTAAAAAAATAATAATTAAGCCAGTCATTGGTCTTGTTTTTTGAGAAAGTAAAAGCTACATTTTTAGGAGTTTTAATAATGATAATAAGTAAGAATGTTTTGCCAATTATAATTCAAGGACAAATAAATCACTCAGGACATATTAGCTTTTACAAAGGGAAATCTAACTAGATTATACTTACCGAAGTGTGTGTGTGTGTGTGTGTGTGTGTGTGTGTGTGTGGTTACTATCTGACTTTATAATATAATATGCTCAGTCTCCCATTATGATAGGGATTCCACCACATCCTAGCTATGCTTCTAATTTTCTTGAGATTGCTTAGAACTCTTTGTCACACTGGTAATTCTTCACAGATAAATGAAAATATAAGAAATAAGAAATTTTTTGTGTGTAGTTTTACATGAATCAAGTATTTTTTTAAACATATTTTATTGATTTTTTACAGAGAGGAAGGGAGAGGGATAGAGAATTAGAAACATCAATCAGCTGCCTCCTGCACACCTCCTACTGGGAATGTGCCCGCAACTAAGGTACATGCCCTTAACCGGAATCGAACCTGGGACCTTTCAGTCCATAGGCCGATGCTCTATCCACTGAGCCAAACCAGTCAGGGCAATGAATAAAATATTTTTACTTAGGACTGTTATCATTAGTAAAAACTTTCTCCTGTTTTCTGTCTTTTGAAAAAAATTTTATTCTTTTTCATAGTCTTTATCAATATTTAATCAATAATAGAATTAAAAGTGACTTTTTCCAGCCCTCGCCAGGTTTGCTCAGTTAGTTGGAGCATCCTCCCATACACCAAAAGGTGTAGAGCAAGGTTGCCAAACTCAAAGGCTAACATGGGCCAAGTAAACAAGGTTTAAGTTTATGTGGGCCACAAAAAAACAAAAGCTTCAATTTTCATAGAAATGTATGTTTATTTCTATAGAGACATGCTAAATACAAAGGGCTGAAATGAGTAATCTTTAACATAAAATGATAGAACATTTTATAAAAATTAATTTTTTTCTTGAACATTAACTTACCAGACACTGAATAACTGCACAAATCAATAAGCATAACACAAATAAATCTATATTTCTTGTTCTCTGAAAGCGGAATATTTCCTGTTGTGCACACCAAACAAGTCAGTGCAAGACTAATGACGTGGCAATCAGCTGCTAAAATATTCGCTGCTAGTATTAGTGGAGAGAAATGGTGTGCCTGCGCATAAGGCGCGTAAGGGAAATGAATGCAACACGATTTATAATAATCTGTCATTAGTGAAAGTTGTAGTTCGTTATTAATAACTAGAGGCCAGGTGCACAAAAATTTGTGCACTTGGGGATAGGGGGTCCCTCAGCCCGGCCTGTGCCCTCTCGCAGTCTGGGACCCCTCAGGGGTGACCACTTGCTGGCTTAGGCCTGCTCCCCGAGGGATTGGGCCTAAGCTGGCAATCAGACATCCCTCTGGCAGCCCGACAGCCCTTGGGGGATGCCCACTTGCCAGCAGGGAGCAGACTTAAGCTGCAGTCGGACATCCTTAGCGGTGCTGAGGAGGCAGGAGAGGCTCCCACCAACACCGCTGTACTGGCAGCCATCAGCCTGGCTTGTGGCTGAGCAGAGCTCCTCGCTGTGAGAGTGACTGACCACCAGAGGACAGCTCCTGCATTGAGCGTCTGCCCCCTGGTGGTCAGTGTGTGTCATCGTGACCAGTCATTCCCAGTCTTTCTGCTGTTAGGGTCAGTTTGCATATTACCCTTTTACTATACAGGATAGAGGCCTGGTGCACGGGTGGGGGCCGGCTGGTTTGCCCTGAAGGGTGTCCCAGATCAGGGTGTGGGTCCCGCTTGCGTGCCTGGCCAGCCTGGGTGAGGGGTTGATGGCTGTTTGCAGCTGGTCACACCCACTTCAGGGTGGGGGTCCCCACTGGGGTGCCTGGCCAGCCTGGGTGAGGGGCTGAGGGCTGTTTTCAGGCTGGCGGGTGACTGAAGCTCCCAGCCTCTTTTTTTATTTATTTTTTATTCTGGGATTTATTTACCTTCTATAGCTGTCACTGGAGCTGAGAGCCAGCTCCAGTTCTGAGACCGTGGCTGGCTGGAAGCAGGTATCTGGGTTTGTTTAGCTTCTATAATTGAAACTCTGTTGCCATCACTGGAGCTCTAAGCTCTGAGCCTGCTGGCGGCTGAAAGCAGGTATCTGGGATTTGTTTAGCTTCTATAATTACAACATTGTTGCATCTGGAGCTCAGAGCTGCCTGCGGCAGGCGGGGAACCTTGGCTTCCTCCATCACTGGAGCAAGCAAGCCTCATGTTCGCTTCAGCTGCGTGGCCACCGGCTGCCATCTTTGTTGGCAGTTAATTTGCATATCCTGCTGATTAGCCAATGGGAAGCATAGCGGAGGTATGGTTAATTACCATGTTTGTCTATTATTAGATAGGATTATGTATAACAGGATATTGTAAAAATTAAGTTACAAAATTTTTATTAAAACATTTCTTACATACCGTTATATTGGCTGGGCTGCAAAAATATTTGTTGTGGGCCGTGAGTTTGACATGCTGGGTGTAGAGTTTGATTCCCAGTCAGGGCATATGCCCCATTGGCAGGCTCAATTCCCAGTATGGGGAATGTAGCGAAGCAGAGGATCCATGATTCTCTCTCATCATTGATGTTTCTA
>NW_005871190.1:542782-544176 GCF_000147115.1 Myotis lucifugus | reverse complement strand
TTGCCAAAAACACATGTCTGTCTAACACACGAGTGGAGATGATAAACTTTATCTTTAAAATCCAAAAATTACCAGTGTTTTATTACAGTTTTATTTCAGCCTTATTCAATTGTAATTGCATATTTTTTAAATAATGAAACTATATGCCTACTGCCCAACAATTATTCTTTTTTCCAAGTGATTCTCAGCCCAAATTTTATATACCCAAAGAATGGTTGTGATGTTTTATTTGGTTTGGCTTTGTCTTGTATTCTTTTGTAAAATAGATTAAACAATACACCTCTAAAGCTTGAGTTAATTATTTGCCAAAAGCAATCTCTCCAGCCAATGATAGTCTTGGTGTTGGAAGGGCATTTATATTTTTTGGCTGGGCTTATTTTTCCCCTCTACAATTCTTTGAGAAGGATGTTTTTAGTTTTGTAGCATAGATTCTTGAAACTGCAGTAGAGCAATTTTTGCCACAGGGTTTGCAGCCAGAAGCAAAAATTTAGAAGCTCACTTTAAAAGAAAATAATCCCAAGACTAGTATATCATAGATAGATAGTTAATATTAATTGTGAAATGACAAGCAAAATTAAAGTATGAATGTAGTCCTGATACAGTTATATTTTCCAAATACACTAAGTGCCCTCCCCTGCCAGCTTGGTTGCCCCTATTAACTTTCTTTTTTAATCTTATCCCCTTCACACACAATTGTATTTGTCTTCCTTATTGGCTTCTCCCTCTCACACAATTTTTCTCTCTCCTTTATGTAAGACTTTTTCCTACTGACTCATCATTTATAAACTTTTCTTTCTTCCTCATTTCCTACTTCTGTTCCATCATCCTTCTTCCCATCATTCTCCTACCCTCCTTCCCTCCCCACATTCCTTCTTTCCTTTACCCCTGTCCACCCTCCCCTTTTCCTTCCTTCCCACCTTAATTTTTTTCTTCACTTCCTCCCTTGGACCTGCTTTGCTCTCTCCCCCATTTCTTCCTTCTTCCCATTCTCCTTTTAAGCTCTACTGGCTCCTCTTTAAGACTTTTCTTCCCTCTCTCTTTTTCTCTCATCCTACCTTTCCCAAAAATTCTTCTCTACTTACTTCCACTGTTTTAATATCTATCTATCTACATGCCTAATGTTTCACTATCATTTATCTTTTTTCTTTTCTGACTCCTTCTTTTAAAATCTGTCCCCAATACACAACTATACTTGATTTTCATTATAGCTCCTACACTTCACTCATACATCTTCTTTTCTTCTTTAACTCTGCTGTCTACTGACTCCTTTATAAAGTTCTTCCCTCCCTCCTTCCCTTCTTCTTCTCTTTTTTCTCCCACTGAGCAATTCTATGGGTTTAGGATGAGCTTCATAAGAGGTAATAAAGGCATCTGGAGGGGGAAGGTGGGAGGCC
>NW_005871190.1:540790-542682 GCF_000147115.1 Myotis lucifugus | reverse complement strand
GGGGCACGGCCAGATCATCCTGTCAGAAGGTTGTGTCCCCCTGTTCTGGCACCTCTGGTAAATAGGGCAAGACCGGAGTCTCCCCAGATCCCAGAGCAGATATAGGGGTGGGGGAGAGAGGAATGGGTGAAACCAGAGAGAGAGAGAGAGAGAAAACATAATAGTCCATATATTGTGTCTGATGAAAAGGGCGAGGGCTAGGCCCTCCATCTTGCCCCCAGGGTAAGGGCTACGCCCTCCATCTTGCCCCAGGGTAAGGGCTACGTCCTCCATCTTACCTTGGCCACATGCTTGGCAAGGAGCTTCTTCCCGGAAGTCTAAGCCTCTGCTAGCCACACCCAGTAACAAGACACCGACTTGCGCCTGGCCAATCAGCAGAGCACAGTCCTTTCTCCTCCCCTTACTCCAACTCCCCTTATAAAACCCGTCTCTACGTGGGGTTCTGTCTCTTGGCCACTTGGCTTGCCATTGTGTCGGTGAGTCTGGTGGACGGGGAGCTCAAGCTATCTTGAAATACAGACTCTTATGCTTTTGCATCGGACTGCTGGCTCCCTGATGTGGTTTCTTGGGGATCTTGAAATCTGGGCATAACATCTGAGAGAGAGAGAATGTATGTCTATAGAGAAACAATGGTTGTGTATGTATCTTTTAGAGAGAGAAACAGAATAGTTGTGTATGTGTGTAAGAGAGAGAGAGAGGATCTGAAAGATAGGGTTCTGGGTGTGTTTCTGTGTAATAAATCGAAAGAGAAAAAGATTGAAAAGAAGGGAGAAAAAAGGGGAGACAGACCCCACCTTCCCTTAGGGGACCCCCTTCTCCTTGCCATGTAGTCAGCAACCCCAGCACTGAGTCGGCTGGGGTAGGGCGACCCCATTTGCCCTTCTCCATCTTGTGCTTCTCCTGTGTCTGGGGCTTGTCCTCTAGATGCCTTTGTCCTCTCATCCAGAGTCACCTCTGAGCCCCCACCCTGTGGCCTGAGGGGTGAGAGCAGTGGGAAGTGTCAGAATGAACGCTCCCTGGTCCTTCTGTTGGGGACGTCACTGAGGACGGGGTCACAGCCTCCTGCCAGCGCCATTTGCCCTCATTTCCCGAGGGCTGTCCATCTGTCCTCCCCGAGGTTATCTCCGTGGCCCCTGGGCCCATCGAGTGTCGGAGTGATTCCACCTGGGAAGCAGGGCAGGAATCTCCACTGAGCCCGGGCATCCCCAGAAACATGTCTCTGGATCCTGAAAGATTGAAAGAGCCGCCAGAGCCTGCGGAGGAAGGGGGTGCCGGGAGCTGGTGCGGCTGTGGCCCCGCTGGGTGACAGACACCGCGGTCTTGATGGCATTGATGTTTCCCTCCTCTTGAAACTTTCTGATATTTTTCTTATGGAGAATCCGCTTGTTGCCAAACCAGTTGGAGAGTTGAGAGAAGGTGATGCCACACTTCTTGGCGAGCTCCTCCTAGGCCTCCTCACTGGGATACGGGTTACTCAGGTGGGAATAGAAATACTCATGTAGGACCTCGGTGGCCTGTTTGCTGAAGTTCCCGCGCTGCCATCTGGCACCCAGGAACCGGGAGCGAAGGATCATGACGGCCTCGCAGGTGCTCTGCCTGAGCTGCATCTGGATGGCCTGAACTTACGGTGTATGATGCTCACCACCCCCTCCATCTCCTTGGGTGCCAAGGGCCTCCACTCTGCTCCCTCGGCAGGTTCATGACATGGGCCGTGAACTCGTTACATGCCTGCTCATACTTCTCCGGCTCCGAGTGGTAGATATGGTGAATCTGGGCGAGTTTGCTGCGATAGTCCAGTTTGATGGAGTTGTCAGGGGACACGCCGCCCGGAAGCTGCTGCGCTGCAGCTGCTGCTACTGAGCCCACCCCCCCCGCCCCTTTCTCAGGCCCAG
>NW_005871190.1:534450-540285 GCF_000147115.1 Myotis lucifugus | reverse complement strand
CTGGGCCTCCACAGGAGACCCCGGCCCCCAGCGGTGGAGAAAATGGAGCCAGAGAGAGAGGAGGCCCAGGCGGGGGTGTGTGTGAGCGAGAGGGAGGAACCCTCCTTCCCTCTTTAAAGCTTCCATTGGGGTGGGGGGCATTAACCCTCAACCAGGGCTCAGCTCTGGCCAGGTGTTCACCACCCCCCTTCCCCGGCCTCCCGGCCACCATCCTGCTCCCATTCCCTGCCCTGGACCCCAGCCCAGCGAGGGTGGCCGAGGCCAGCGGGCCCGGGTGCTGCTGCCGCAAAGAAGGAAAACCTCCGCCTGGAAGGCCTCGGATGGTCCACCCCTCCTTCTGGAGACCGGCCAATGGCCCCCACCAGGTGTCTGGGCGGGACTCCCTGCTCCGCCCTGCCTGTGTCCTGCCCCTCGCTGGCTTGTTCCCTTTCTGTATTTCTGTTTCTCCTCTAGGCCTGTCTGCATGCAGGCCTGCCTTCCTCTCCCTCTCCTTTCTTATCCCCTCCTATCCTATCCTATCCTACCCTGGGCCTTGCAGCTGCCCGAGCAGAGGGCAGGGACGCAGCCTGCTGATGTGGTCGTGACATTATGGCATAACACATAATTAGCATATTCCTCTCATTATATAGGATACTTAATCTAAAAAACAACTTTATGAAGTAGATACATTTATTATCGTCATGGAGAAAGCAGGAACAGAGATTTTTAAGTAACATCACTAAGACCTTTTTATGAATTTGAACTACATAGTTTGACTAAATTTAACTTTTTTTAAAAAAATTGAATTTATTGGGGTGACCATAGAAATTTAACTTCTATTTTAACTACATTTCAAGTTTCCACACTGAACCTAGTGCTAGTAAACTATGTTCAGACTATAATTAACTAAAAATATATGTTGACAATGGTAGACGATGTTAAATTGATATAGCAAACTCATGTCAGGACTTTGTGGCTGCAAAGTGTGTCTCAAGCTTTCTTTCAGCTGAACATGTAGCTATGGAGAAGAGAAAATGACCAACATTAAGAACAGAGTTGATTCATTCAGAGAAGTTATGTGGATACACCCATAACTTTTCAATTTAGTTTTCTGTCTGAAGCTTAGGAATTGAAATGGAAATAACAGAGAGTCATTTGCTAGAAACTTCAGATGGCATTTCATTTTAGCTATAGGGAATTTTCTAGGTATTGTTTTATAGAGAACTTATACAAACAATGTAGATTATCAACTTGTGGTACATGCTCAAATGTATGAGTATTATATCAGGGAACTTTTTAGGATTTTTCCAAAATAAAATGGCAAACATGTTTATCTTAACTGTACTGTATCTGCTGTCACTAGATATCTACATTGTATCTTAAAACTTTCATTGTTTTCTTGTGAGTCAAACTTTTTAATAAGACAAAGTCCTCCATGGTCCATAAGAAATCAATTTTCATATCCATTTCTTTGTAATGTATGCTCTAGTAACTTGGAACTATGTGCAGTAATCATCTCATATGATTACTGGTTACAATTTCTAATGTTTATATAGCTCCTTTAATGATCTCCACAGTAAAAATGAATAAAATAGATACACAAATGAACACTTCACTCATTATTATCAATATTACTATTTTAAATCTCAGCTCAAGCAGTCAAATAATAGGTCCAATTAGATAGTGAAAAGTGCTATGAAAACAAGAAAGCATTGTGCTGTGGGTGTAGGTACATTTGTGTGATCTCGGGGGAGAAGGTTACATCACGTAGTTTATTCAGGAAAGCTCTTTTTCTCTGAGGTCCTTTTCCCATCAGTTGAGACCTGAATTACAAAAAAGAATCAAACACTTGAAGATCTAAGGGGAGATAAACAGCAAGTGCAAAGTCACTGACTTTGGAAAAGACTTGGTACATCTCAAGTCTGAATAAGTTCAGATGCCTGGAGCCAGTGAGGAGTAAGGCATGAATTCCTGCCAAAAGCCAGGCCAGGACAAGGCGGTAAAGTTGCATGCAGATCTCAGGAAAAGGCTTTACTTAAATTCTAAACAATTGGGAACCCTCAGCAATGTTTACACAGGGAAAAGACATGTTATTATTGACACATTAAAAAGCTGAAGAATTTGGGTTAGAAAAATGTGTTAACTGTTAGCCTATATATGGCAGAGAGGATATGGCCAGAATTGTTCATTTCTCTTTTGTGTAATAAAGTGTATATTTTGAACCTACAGATTTAAGATGTTTGATGTAAATAATATTCATTTACAAGAACAGAGATTTATAACTAAGTTTACTAAACCTCCTGAAAATATCCAACCAAGTATAAACACTATTAATTCTAATATGTATGATTTGTATACATATACATATATCTTATATGTCTGAAAATATTTTATATTTATATATATGAAAACATGAAAAAGTGTGAATAAAGTTGCTTATAGGAAAACAATTTAGGTAAGTTTTCAGTGATATATAACTTTTCTGTGATATACACCATATATACTTTTAAGGTGCATGTAAAGGCAGTTTTTAAAATAATTTTTATAGTTTCAAACATACAAAAGTTATGCTTGAGGATTCTAATAAAATTTCATTTCCAAAAGTCATAGGGATTTAAGTGAGAAACATGTTATGTGTGCTGTCACACATGAGACATCATCACTGGCCTCCACTGAGGCATACTTTTTCATCTCACCTCTAATTACTGTTCAGCATTTTATCCTTGGACCAAAGCCCCTTTCAATTATCAAGAGGAACACATGTGGTAAGGGAGCACATACTCCCATATAAGAGCCCCAAGGTCCCCTTTGCTGTCACTTTCAACCTCACACACTTTGGACTTCATTCAAGAACTCTTAGCTGCTATCATCACTGTTCAAGCACCATCATAAATTGAAGGTTTTCCATGAGGCAGGCAAGTCTACTTCTACCCTGTGACATCAGACTGTGGACACATTAGCTCTGGGGTCTCTGCTAGTGGGCTTTCTCTCTTGCTGGGGTCCAGCCCCAGCAGGTCCAGTGGTTCCCAAAGGTGTGGACAGAGGCAGCGTTCAGGTGATCATCATAGCCAGATTCCTCATTTTATTGTCCTCTTACATCTGTATTTATACTATTTGATCTTAATCCTATCCATTCTATTCCAAAGGTTAGGGCGTTTCTTATCTCCATTCCAAGGTTACTCTATTGTTCTATTAAGCTACAAGGAAGTAACTGAAGGAGATTATTCTAAGTAAAGATTATGTAGTTTAAGCATGATTGTTCGTAGTTAAAGTGATTAATTACCCGCCTGGCACTTAGTTAAGGGGTTTTACTGATAAAAATCCTCACCTGGGGAAACAACCTTTCTCGGAGAGGTGACCTTGGTTAAAACACATAGCGCTTAAGAAGGGGAGCAAACATATTAAGAACAGTATGCCATATACGCCAGGTCCCTTGAAACATAAACTGTGCAGATGTTTCTTCCCTGCAGCGACTGCGTCAAGCAGCAAGGGTGGATCGGCTTCCAGCACTCTCTCAATTCCCCACCTTATTCGGGAGAATGTTTTAGATATTTATTTTGTTTGGGTTATGGAAATGTTCTCATTAGAAACTAATGGTTTCTTTTGGTGTTGTCTTTTACAGTACTTAAGGAGGGAAAATACTTAAACTATATATCCATCTCTTTCGTTCATTGATTGTAAAAACTCTATATTCTTTGATTAGGCAAAGATGTAAATTTTTTTGTATTACATCCAAATTTTAGACTCTAACTCAAATACTTTGTCTCTCAACCATCTGGATCTAACACTTTTACTTCAAAACAGTGTCTTGCCTACCAACTTAAAAACACACATAAAAAAGCTTTAATTGTGAAACTTAATTTTAAAAATTATATTGTTGTTCCATTTTCTCGGTAAAAGAGAAAAAGCCAATTTTCAATAGATAGAGTGTGTCAAGCAACTAGAAATAATCAAGAGTTACTGACAATAAAATATATTCATCAATGTATGAATATCAAAGCATGCATTAACAAGGGGGAAATTTAAATTAGAATTTGAAGTAAAATGTGTATCCCTGGCCGGTATGACTCAGTTAGTTGGGCAATCCTCCCATGCACTGAAAGGTTGCAGTTTTATTCCCAGTCTGGGTACATGCTTGAGTTGCTGGCTTAATCCCCAGTGCTGGGCGTGCAGGAGGCAGCCAATTAATGCAGCTGATAGATGTCTCCCTCTCACATCGAAGATTTTCTCTCTTCCTTTCTCTCTAAAAGTCAATTAAAAATCTTAAAAAAAGAGAAAAAATGCCTAAAATATGCTAATATTACAGAGAACATCCTATATAATAAAAGCCTAATATGCTAAGTGTCCAGTCGTCTGGTCATCCGTTCAACCAATCAAAGTGTAATATGTGAATGATATGCTAAGGCCGCTCAACTACTCCCTATGACATGCACTGACCACCAGGGGGCAGACACTCTGATTGATAGGTAAGCTTGCTGCTGGGGTCTGGCTGATCAGGATTGAGCAAGATGGGCCAGACAAACCCTGGAGCCCTTCCGCGGTCCCTCCCTGGTTGGCCAACCTCCTGTGTCTCTTCTGATCATGGACCAGTGGGGTCCCTCAGCTTGGCCTGTGCCCTCTCTCAATCTGGGACCTCTTAGGGGATGTTGGAGAGCTGGTTTCAGCCCGATTCTGCAGGCCAGGCCAAGGGACCCCACTGGTGCATGAATTCATGCACCAAGCCTCTAGTCCAGTGGTAGTGAACCTATGACACGCGTGTCAGAGGTGACATGCGAACTCATTTTTTTGGTTGATTTTTCTTTGTTAAATGGCATTTAAATATATAAAATAAATATCAAACATATACATCTTTGTTTTACTATGGTTGCAAATATCAGAACATTTCTATATGTGACACGGCACCAAAGTTAGGGTTTTTCAAAATGCTGACACGCCGAACTCAAAAGGTTCGCCATCACTGCTCTAGTCTATTAATATTTGAAAATAATTTGGAAATACAATAAAGAAAAATAGGGAATGTAATGTGAATGTGAATTTTTACCAAATTAGAAAATTCTCATCTAAATAAAATAATAAAATATAGACATTTTTTACACTTTGGGAAGAATTTGTTAAATCTCAGAAATTTTTGTTCAGAAAATATAATAATTATATTAAACATTCAGTGAAACTAATAGGAATTTATGTTTTGAAATTTACTTTCTTTTTTTTTTTTTTTTTTTTTTTTTTTAAATATTTTTTTATTTTTCGCTTAAAGTATTACAAAGGGTATTACATAAGTGTCCGGAAATATAAGACTAAAATATAATGGGCATAATGATTTTCTATAATGCAATAAAATGTGATGAATACTTTTATTATCAAAATTTTATATATTACTAATTGCTTTATAGCAAGTAAGAGATCACTATTATGAACAGCTATAAATCTTGTCACTTTTTATTTATTTTATTTATTTATTTTTTTATATTTTATTGATTTTTTACAGAGAGGAAGGGAGAGGGATAGAGAGTTAGAAACATCAATGAGAGAGAAACATCGATCAGCTGCCTCTTGCACACTCCCCACTGGGAATGTGCCCGCAACCAAGGTACATGCCCTTGACCGGAATCGAACCTGGGAGGCCGACGCTCTATCCACTGAGCCAAACCAGTTAGGGCAATCTTGTCACTTTTTAATACAACAGTTCATTTTTACAGAAACATCCATCAAATTTCTTATTCTTCATAAAACATTTTCCTTGTCTCATGAATATTTTCTTTTTCATAAACATTTATATACCAATTATAAATGTAAATACTTTAGAAAGAGGGTATTAGGTAAAATGGCACCCTATTAAAAAGTCATATTCTTTAG
>NW_005871190.1:533255-534350 GCF_000147115.1 Myotis lucifugus | reverse complement strand
TGGTACATCTCAAGTCTGAATAAGTTCAGATGCCTGGAGCCAGTGAGGAGTAAGGCATGAATTCCTGCCAAGAGCCAGGCCAGGACAAGGCGGTAAAGTTGCATGCAGATCTCAGGAAAGGGCTTTACTTAAATTCTAAACAATTGGGAACCCTCAGCAATGTTTACACAGGGAAAAGACATGTTATTATTGACACATTAAAAAGCTGAAGAATTTGGGTTAGAAAAATGTGTTAACTGTTAGCCTATATATGGCAGAGAGGATATGGCCAGAATTGTTCATTTCTCTTTTGTGTGTTGAAGTGTAATAAAGTGTATATTTTGAACCTACAGATTTAAGATGTTTGATGTAAATAATATTCATTTACAAGAACAGAGATTTATAAATAAGCTTACTAAACCTCCTGAAAATACCCAACCAAGTATAAACACTATTAATTCTAATATGTATGATTTGTATACATATACAAATATCTTATATGTCTGAAAATATTTTATATTTATATACATGAAAAAGTGTGAATAAAGTTGCTTACAGGAAAACAATTTAGGTAAGTTTTCAGTGATATATAACTTTTCTGTGATATATACCATATATACTTTTAAGGTGCATGTAAAGGCAGTTTTTAAAATAATTTTTATAGTTTCAGACATACAAAAGTTATACTTGAGGATTCTAATAAAATTTCATTTCCAAAAGTCATAGGGATTTAAGTGAGAAACATGTTATGTGTGCTGTCACACATGAGACATCATCACTGGCCTCCACTGAGGCATACTTTTTCATCTCACCTCTAATTAATGTTCAGCATTTTATCCTTGGACCAAAGCCCCTTTCAATTATCAAGAGGAACACATGTGGTAAGGGAGCACATACTCCCATATAAGAGCCCCAAGGTCCCCTTTGCTGTCACTTTCAACCTCACACACTTTGGACTTCATTCAAGAACTCTTAGCTGCTATCATCACTGTCAAGCACCATCATAAATTGAAGGTTTTCCTTGAGGGAGGGAAGGCTAACTTCTACCCTGTGACATCCGACTGTGGACAAATTAAGCTCTGGAGGCTCTGCTAGTGGGCTTTCTCTCTTGCTGGG
>NW_005871190.1:528927-531548 GCF_000147115.1 Myotis lucifugus | reverse complement strand
GGCAGTGGCTGCTCCCTGGGTGGCAGTGGCTCCTCGGTCTGTGGTTGCTCCTTGGGCGGTTGTGGTAGCAGCGGCTCCTCTGTGATAGCAGGGCCTCTGATGGGTGCTGTTCACAGTTGTGGTGGCTCTTCTGGCTGGTGGAGAGAGGCTTCAGACGCAGCAACTGTTCCCAGGCAGAACGTGTGGTGATCAGGAGGCGCTGTTGCTTGAATCTTCGAGGCAAGTCCAACCTTTCCGTGGAGGGGTGCAGGTCTCCCCTTGGCTCTTGCAGTCGCGCTGTTTGCGAATCGCTGCTCCGGGTCAGTAGCGCCGGGCTCCCAGGTGAATATTTTGCTCCTGGCAAGAAGGATTCCTTGTGGTTAATTGGGCTCAAATTCACAATCAGAAGCAGCCCACTGAATTGCCAGCCTCCTGCTCTCTGAAATTTACTTTCTGTTACAAGAAAAAATTTAAGGTTTAATAATTGTAATACAATTTTAAATATATACAATTACTTTTATATTAGAATAAAAATACAAGGTAAGGAAATATAAGACTAAAATATAATGGGCATAATGATTTTCTATAATGCAATAAAATGTGATGAATACTTTTATTATCAAAATTTTATATATTCCTAATTGCTTTATAGCAAGTAAGAGATCACTATTATGAACAGCTATAAATCTTGTCACTTTTTATTTATTTTATTTATTTATTTATTTCTTATATTTTATTGATTTTTTACAGAGAGGAAGGGAGAGGGATAGAGAGTTAGAAACATCAATGAGAGAGAAACATCGATCAGCTGCCTCTTGCACACTCCCCACTGGGAATGCGCCCGCAACCAAGGTACATGCCCTTGACCGGAATCGAACCTGGGAGGCCGAAGCTTTATCCACTGAGCCAAACCAGTTAGGGCAATCTTGTCACTTTTTAATACAACAGTTCATTTTTACAGAAACATCCATCAAATTTCTTATTCTTCATAAAACATTTTCTTTGTCTCATGAATATTTCCTTTTTCATAAACATTTATATACCAATTATAAATGTAAATGCTTTAGAAAGAGGGTATTATGTAAAATGGCACTCTACTAAAAAGTCATATTTCTTTAGGAGACCTTAACATTCAATATCAATAGCATGGATTGTTTATAATAATCAGTGTCACTAATATGCCATCTACCACTTAGAGAATATCATTTATTTGTATAAATTATTTACACATACACATGCTAAGACATTACTTATACTAGTATTGCCTCAGCATTTAATAGACATAAATTAATCTGTGTTCATTCCTAATTTTTAAGACACCTATTAGTTGCTCATGCCTGGAGTAGTGATTATTATGAGAAAGCACCTAGAGAACTTGTCAAAAATAGGGATCGGGCCTAAGCCGTCATTCAGACATCTCCAGAGGGCTCCCAGACTGCGAGAGGTTGCAAACTGGGCTGAGGGATCCCCCCAGAGTGCATGAATCACATGCACTGGGCCTCTAGTATTATATAGAGTATTCTTACAATATAGTAAGCTAAAGAAAAGAAAATGTTATTTAAAAAATTATAAGGAAGAAAAAAATACATTTACCATATTTATTAGAAAATAATCCACGTTAGTGGAACTATACACACATTGTTAAACATTCAACTTTATAGGCAAAACAAAAAAACAGTCAAAGCAAATGTGCATTACAATGAACTGTGAGGATAATCAGACTGCCCAAGTGAAACAATTACAAAAACTAAATAAAGGAAAAACTAACACTTGTATCACTTTATTTATTTGTTTCTTTTCTTTTAAAACATTTTTTAAAAATTACAGTTGAAATACAATATTATATTAGTTTCAGGTATACAACCCAGTGATTAGATATTATCTATATACATAAAAAGCCAGCAACTGGTATACCGTAACGACTGGAACTACTGGTTGCTATGATGCCCACTGCGGCCAGGGAACCGGCCCGATTGGGGTGTGGGGCCAGCTGGCCAACCTCCTGTGGCCCCTCTTCCCAGCTAGCCCACCCTTGACTGGCCTCACCCACCCCAATCGAGGGTGGGGCGGCCTGCCAACCCCGCTGTGGCCCTTCCCCCAGCAGGCCCTCCCCCGATCAGCCTGCCCCACCCAACCAGCCCACAGCCCTTCCCCAGGCCACCCCAGCTCTGATTTCCCCCCCACCCCAATAGGGGGCAGGGCTAGCCAACCTCCTAAAGCCCCTCCCCCAGTCAGCTCCATCCCTGATCGGCCCCCCCCCCCCACTCCAATCAGTGGCAGGGCTAGCTGGCCAACCACCCATGGTCCCTACCCTGGCTGCTGACCCTTAATGCCCCCCCATCCCATTTTTGGATGGGACAGCTGGCCCACCGTCCACAGCCCTTTCCCACAGCCAGCCCTACCCCCAATTGGCCCCCCCCACTCCAATCAGGGGTGGGGCCCTCTGGCCAATTGCCCTTGGCCCCCAGCTGGCTTGGCCCTGATTGGGCCCTGATCAAGGCAGGCCAGTCAGCCAACTTCCTGCTGTCTCCTCCTCCTGACGTGCCCAATCCGCCCTGACTGGGGCTGGGCTGGCCAGATCCCACCCATGCACGGATTCGTGCATTGGGCTCTAGTATAACATAAAATGTGATCAACCTGAT
>NW_005871190.1:526181-527095 GCF_000147115.1 Myotis lucifugus | reverse complement strand
GATGAGAGAGAACATTGATTCAGCTGCCTCCTGCACGCCCCCGACTGAGGATGTGCCCACAACCAAGGTACATGCCCTTGACTGGAATCTAACCCGGGACCCCTCAGTCCGCAGGCCGATGCTCTATCCACTAAGCCAAACTGGCTAGGGCTCATATTTTTAATTGTTTTTCTTCTTTTTAATGAAGACCCTTTAACATTTCATGTAATACTGGTTTTGGGTGATGAATTTCTTTAGCTTTTTCTTGTCTGAGAAGCTCTTAATCTGTCCTTTGATTCTAAATGAAAGCTTGGTTGTAGGTCTTTCTTTTCATCACTTTGAATATTTCTGCCCTGCAAAGTTTCTGTTGAGAAATCAGCTTACAGTCTTATGGGAGCTCCCTTGTAGGTAACTAACTACTTTCTATTGCTGCTTTTAAGATTCTCTTTTTGTCTTTCACTATTGGCATTTTAATTGTGATGTGTCTTGGTATGAATTTCTTTGGGTTTATCTTGTTTGGGACTCTCTGTATTTGGACTTGCATGTCTATTTTCTTCACCAGGTTAGGGAAGTTACCCTTCATTATTTTTTCAAAGAGGGTTTTCAATTCCTTGCCCTCTCTCTTCTCCTTCCAACATCCCCATGATGCCAGTGTTGTTGGCACAGAGGATCCTTATGCTATCCTCAATTTTTTGGATTTTTTTCCTTTCTACTGTTCTGTTTTCTTATTTTCCAAATTTCTAATTTGTTCTTCTGCTTCATCTACTTCACTGTTTGTTCCCTGTAATGTATCCTTCATTTCAGTCAATGTGTTCTTCCTTTCTGACTGGTTCTTTTGTATGTTTCCTATCCCTTTGTTGAAGTTCTCACTAAGCTCATCTACTCTTCCCTTAAGTTCACTGAGCATCCTTATAACCAGTGTTTCGAACTCTGTC